>NC_057813.1:191907709-191916956 GCF_018294505.1 Triticum aestivum
CCCCCCCCTGTTTTTTTCACAAAGTTTGATATTCTACTGTTAAATCATTGCATCTTCATCGCGTCACATCTTTGCACCTGGAGATCCGTTTCGTGCGTGTAATATGTCAAATTGTTCGACTCGAAGAGTACATCATTTCGTCCCATTGCATCATTTCCATTTGAGGTCATCTTGATGCCCGAAATGCTGTTCGAAGAGGGTTTCATTTCGTTAGTTGCAGATTCTTATCAGAACGAGCTCTTTTGTCTTTTTTGCCATGATTGATGTGTGCATCCTATGAGGCTGATCCCTAAAGGTGTTTTGAACTAGGCTATGTCTTCTTTACAGAGGTGCTTACCATGTATTTTTGTGATCAATGTGGTGACTAGCACAAGCATACAAACTAGGCTTCGTGTTAACGCTGTTTTTAGTTCCTGCTCTGCTGTAAATTTGATGCCATGTAAACATGTTGCTACAGAGAAATCCATGCATAATTTGAGATACTTCAGTAAGGGTGTTTTGAAAACATGGTTTTTCTCTATCCATCCATGGTCCTGGTTTCAATTATGGAGTAGTCTAGCATGTCCTTTTCGTGCTCTACTTTTGCTTCAAATTGTTTCCTGGCAAATTGTTTACATGTTATTCAATTTTGCCGGGGTTGTTGTAGTTGATCTGGATATGCTATGATGTTGTTCCTTGCCATGTGTAGCTTCTATGTCATGTATTCTTGATGGATGTATGCTTAGTTTATCATGAGGAACTCTGTAGTGAGTGCATCGAGCTCGCGAAGGTGCCTTCATTTTTATTCCAATGCCATGCTTGTTTGCTGAAATCTGTTAACGAAACTTGCTATGTTTACGTGGGTGCCATCATATTTTCTGACCATTTTTGGCTTATGGTCAGTAAGGGACTTTTGATCTATGCTTTGAGTAGATTCATGCCATGCCTTAGTTTGCTATTATAAGTTCCTGTAGCATGTTGATAACCTGCTCTGAACATTGCTTCGTGCTGCAGTTTATGCCATGTCCAGCCTGTTAAATTTTGCTCTTTCTCCATGCTTGTTTGAACATGTTATGATGTGAATGAGCCGTAGCTCAGTGTTCCTCTTTTGTAAAGAATCTCCTGTAGATCATTGCCATATGCTTTGTTTTTATGTTGGGGTGCTTTAGCATAGTTTCTTGTTGCATGCAAAGTAGCATCGTGCTGTAAATTGCAGCATTGTGTCATTCTTGTCTTGCTTGTCATTTGCAAACCGTGCACCCGTTCCCGGTGATCTTTATATCGATTTCGACCGAAATCATCTCATCTTTCCAGCGGCATACTTGGTTTGCCAAGTTGATGCCTTGTTCATCATCTTTCCTTCCGAAGCACGCATATGCATTGCATATCACATCTCGCATATCATGACATGTTTTGCATCATGTTGCTTGTGCATTGCACCGTGATTTATTGTGGTTCCTTTTCTTGTGTTATTGCTTTGGGTAGAGCCGGGAGACGAGTACGTGCACGAGGACTCTGTTGAGAACGCTTACGAGGATCCAGCCTTCGACAACTCTGAGAACCTTGCAGGCAAGATGACCATACCTTCGAAATCATTTCTATCTTTGCTTGCTAGTATTCGCTCTATCTCTATGTTAGCTCTACCTGCCTTGTTTACCATGCCTACCTATTGCCATGTTGAACCTCTAACCATCCTGTCCTAGCAAACCGTTGTTTGGCCATGTCACCGCTTTTGCTCAGCCCCTCTTATAGCATTGTTAGTTGCAGGTGAAGCTGAAGGTTGTTCCAGGTCGGAACATGGTTACTTTGGGATATCACAATATCTCCTGTTTATATTAATGCACCTTATATATTTGGTAAATGGTGGAAGGCTCGGCCTTATGCCTGGTGACTTGTTCCACTATTGCCGCCCTAGTTCCGTAAACCGGTGTTATGTTCCTTGATTTTGCATTCCTTACACGGTTGGGTGATTTATGGGACCCCCTTAACAGTTCGCTTTGAATAAAACTCCTCCAGCAAGGCCCAACTTTGGTTTTACCATTTGCCACCTAAGCCCTTTTCCCTTGGGTTTTCGTGAGCCCAAGGGTCATCTTTATTACCCCCCCGGGCCAGTGCTCCTCTGAGTGTTGGTCCAACCTAGAGCCCTTTGCAGCGCCACCTCGGGGAAACTCAAGGTCTGGTTTTAGTTGTACGGACTGCTCATCCGTTTGTGCCCTGAGAACGAGATATGTGCAGCTCCTATCGAGATTTGTCGGCACAGTCGGGTGGTCTTGCTGGACTTGTTTTACCATTGTCGAAATGTTTTGCGAACCGGGATTCCGAGACTGATCGGGTCTTCCCGGGAGAAGGTATATTCCTTCGTTGACCGTGAGAGCTTGTGATGGGCTGAGTTGGGACACCCCTGCAGGGTATATAATCTTTCGAAAGCCGTGCCCGCGGTTATGAGGCAGATGGGAATTTGTTAATGTCCGGTTGTAGATAACTTGACACTTGACCTCTTTAAAATACATCAACCGCGTGTGTAGCCGTGATGGTCTCTTCTCGGCGGAGTCCGGGAAGTGAACACGGTTTGTGTTATGCTTGACGTAAGTAGTTTCAGGATCACTTCTTGATCGCTTCTAGCTTCTCGACCGATGCGTTGCTTCTCTTCTCGCTCTCACTTGCGTATGTTAGCCACCATATATGCTTAGTGCTTGCCGCAGCTCCACCATATTACACCTTTCCTACCTATGAGCTTAAATAGTCTTGATCTCGCGGGTGTGAGATTGCTGAGTCCTCGTGACTCACAGTTTCTACCAAAACAGATGCAGGTGCCGATGATACCAGCGCAGATAGCACAACTGAGCTGAAGTGGGAATTTGACGAGGCTCTTGGTCATTACTATGTATCGTTTCCAGATGATCAGTAGTGGAGCCCAGTCGGGACGATCGGGGATCTAGCATTTGGGGTTGTCTTCTTTTCATTTGAACTTGACTGTAGCCGGTCTATGAGTGTATTTGAATGATGTATGAACTTAAATTATGTATTGTGTGAAGTGGCGATTGTAAGCCAACTCTCGTATCCCATTCTTGTTCATTACATGGGAATGTGTGAAGATGACCCTTCTTGCGACAAAACCACTATGCGGTTATGCCTCTAAGTCGTGCTCTGACACGTGGGAGATATAGCCGCATCGTGGGTGTTACAAGTTGGTAATCAGAGTCATCCCCGACTTAGGAGCCCCCTGCTTGATTGTTTGTTGGCGATGTTGAGTCTAGAACAAAAATGTTTTGAGTCTTAGGATTATATATATAGGAGAGTAGGATTATTTTTACTCCTCAGTCTCTTCGTCGCTCTGGTGAGGTCTCTTTACGTAGATGTTTTGACTATCCTCTTCTCAATTTACTCAAAAAAAATTTAGGATCATGCGGGTATCTTGGAATCGTTTCGATGGTGTTGTGAAGAGAACATTGTTCTTGGTGCCTCCTGTCTATTTATGTGGCTTTGACCCGGGGAGTCGAGCTCTGAGGTGTTGTCGTCACAATTTTATCGTTGCAGTTCTGGAATACCTGAGATTTGCCGACATCGAAAATCTCTTTTGTACAGTTGTTGGTGAGATAACCCCGATAACCCAGTACTGGGGCGAGTTCGGGAGTATTGCCATAACTCGTATAACGGATGCTTTTCGAAGGTTGAGATACACGATTTCGGAAGGTTTCTTGGTTATGTGTTGACGGATGGATACAGCTGGATGTAGGTATTGTTAGTTTGGGTGAGATATATTGCTTCCCCTGTATCCCCAACACCAGATTGCATAACCAAAAAATTTGGGGAGTTTATAGGTGGGATTCAAGTAGCTCTAGCATTTCTTCCCGCAGATATTTGGTTTGTGATTGGGTAATCCTTACCACTTATTTGTTCCAGTTGTACCTTGTTTATTTCATTCATCAATCTCTAATCAAGTGGCTTCTCACCTTTATGGACGTGTGATATTTGATTTGGAATTCATTCGTTCATCCTTGTTCGAATGTTTATTGTGAAGACTATATGTTGCAATTTCTATCCGTTGATTCTACTTGTCTATCTGTCCATCAAGATGCTAACGGATGTCAACCTCTTCAGGATGGCTCCACCAACGCGTCAGAATCCGGAACGCAATGATGGGAGTCAGGCGAACCCTCCACCTCCACCTCCGCCTCCGGAGGCATGGCAAGCTTTGATGGAAGCTTCTAATGCCCATGCTCAGATGATGATCCAGCTCATGCAAGAGCGCAACCAAGGCCAAGGCAACCAAGGGAATCAAGGTCAAGGGCAGTTCAATCATCAGCCTTTATTTCCTACCCTCAACCAATTCCTTGCAAATCAGCCGAAGTCTTTCAGCTACTGTGTCGAGGCCACAGACACCGATGATTGGCTCGTGGATATCAACAAGCATTTTGAATGCAGCAATGTCAGGCCTGAGGACTATGTCAAGTTCACTTCTTTTCAGCTCAAGGATCAGGCAGCTGATTGGTTCCAGCAATACAAGGATTCCAGAGGTGGTCGAGTGATTACTTGGACTGATTTCTGTCGGGACTTTAAAGCTCAACATATTCCTACCAGTGTTGTTGAGAGCAAGCGTGAGGAGTTCCGCAATCTCAAGCAAGGCAACATGTCAGTGTATGAATACAACAAGCAGTTTCAGAAACTTGCTCGTTTTTCTAAGCAAGATGTTCCAGATTAGAAGAGTATGATCTATCAGTTCAGAGGTGGCCTTAGAGAGGATCTGCAGTTAGCTCTCGTTCTTGTTGAGCCTACTCAGTTTGATCAATTCTACAATATGGCACTCAAGCAAGAAGGTGCTCAGCTCAAGTGTGAGGCTTCCAAGAAGAGAATCAGAGATGCAGTGCAATCTTCTTCTTCCTCACAAGTGGCAGCTAAGCAGCAGAAGTTCTATCTTCCTCCTCCTCCGTTTCGTCAGCCTTACCAGCAGAAGAACTCAGGTGGTCGTGGATCTTCCCACCCACCCAACCCAAGCTATCAGAACAAGTCTCAGTCTCAAGCTTCAAAGTCAAATGCTCCTTATCACCGTCCGCTCTCAGAAGTGACTTGCAACAAGTGCCAACAGAAAGGTCACTACGCGAACAAATGCTTCAATCAAAGGCGCCTTCCTCCTCCTCCTCCTATGAGATCTTCAAGCAATGCAGTGGTCAAGCATAATCCAAAGCATGCAAAGGTGAACATGATGAATGCAGCTCAGGCAGAGGATTCTGCAGATGTGATCATGGGTAATCTTCCAGTTAATGATATTCCTGCAAAAGTCTTATTTGATACTGGTGCATCGCATTCTTTCATTTCAAGACCTTTTGTGGCTATGCATGATTGGGTTACTCAAGTATTGCCGAGTCCTTTTTTGATTGTTTCCCCAGCTCGGCAAATGACTTCTCGAGCTTTCGTTCCAAATGTCGGTATCAAGATGGGCGACTATAAATTTCTAGCTTCTCCAGTGGTTCTGGGGGACTCTGATATTGATCTAATTCTTGGGATGGACTAGCTTTCTAAGCACAAGGCTCAGCTTGATTGTGCTGCCAGGCAAATTCAATTGACTCACCCTTCTGAGGATGTTATCATCTATGCCGCTCGTGATGAAACCATTCGGTTGTTTTCTCTCAATGAGAAGGGCGAATTGGATACTATTTCTCAGATTCCAATCGTTTGTGAGTACCAAGATGTCTTTTCAGAAGAGCTTCCGGGTATGCCTCCTCATCGGCCAGTCGAGTTCGTTATTGATCTTGAGCCTGGTACTGAACCCGTTTGCAAGCGTCCTTACAAGCTTGGGCCCAAGGAGCTGAAAGAGTTGAAGAAGCAGCTTGATGAACAAGAGCGTCTGGGTTTGATTAGACCAAGTTCATCCCCATGGGGTTGTGGAGTTCTTTTTGTCCAGAAGAAGGATGGCACAGACCGACTTTCCATCGATTACCGTCCATTGAACAAGAAGACAATCAAGAACAAGTACCCACTTCCCAACATCAATGAGCTTTTCGAGCAACTCAAAGGGGCTAAAGTCTTCTCCAAGCTTGACCTCCGTATGGGTTATCATCAGATTCGCATTCGTGAACAAGATATTCCCAAGACAGCATTCAGAACAAGCTTTGGTTCTTATGAATATACTGTCATGTCTTTCGGCCTTGTCAATGCTCCTCCAACGTTCTCTCGCATGATGAACTTTATCTTCAACCCCTACACCAATGAATTTGTTCTGGTGTACCTCGATGATATTTTGGTCTTCTCCAAGAATAAGCAGGATCATGCCAAACATTTGCGATTGGTGCTTGACAAGCTCAGAGAGTATCAATTCTATGCGAAGTTTTCCAAATGTGAGTTCTAGCTTGATGAAGTTCTTTACCTTGGTCATATCATCTCTGCCAAGGGCATTGCTGTTAATCCCGCGAAGGTTTCTGCAGTTCTGAACTGGGAACCTCCTCAGAATGTCAAACAGCTCCGCAGTTTTCTTGGTCTTGCAAGCTATTGCCGAAGATTCGTTGAGAACTTCTCTAAGATTGCAAAGCCTCTTTCCAACCTCCTCCAGAAGCATGTCAAGTATGTTTGGACGCCTGAGTGCGACGTTGCTTTCAACACCCTCAAAGAGAAGCTATTCACAGCTCATGTTTTGACTCCTCCTGATGAATCCAAGCCATTTGAAGTTTTCTGTGATGCTTCCTTCAAGGTCTCGGTGCTGTGTTGATGCAAGAGAAAAAAATTGTGGCCTATACCTCTCGTCAGTTGAAGCCCAACGAGAAGAACTACCCCACTCACGATCTTGAGTTGGCGGCAGTTGTCCATGCATTGATAACATGGAGACATCTCTTATTGGGAAGGCAAGTGGATATTTTCACCGATCACAAGAGCCTCAAGTATATCTTCACTCAACCCAACCTTAATCTCAGGCAAAGTCGATGGGTCGAGATGATTCAAGAGTACAATCTGAGTATCGAATATACTCCTGGCAAGGCGAATGTGATTGCAGATGCTCTGAGAAGAAAGGGTTATTGCAACAGTCTAATTCTCAAGCCGTTTCAACCGGATCTTTGTGAAGCCTTCCGCAAGCTGAATCTTCAAGTTGTTCCTCAAGGCTTTCTTGCCAACCTCATAGTCTCTCCTACTTTGGAAGATCAAATTCGTGAGGCACAACTCCTGGATACCATGGTGAAGAAGGTGAAACATGGTATTGACAAGGGCATTCCCAAATACAAGTGATATCGCTTGGATGACAAAGATACTCTTTTCTTCGAGGATCGCATTGTGGTTCCAAAAGGAGATCTGAGAAAAGTCATCATGAATGAGGCACACAATTCCCTCCTATCCATTCATCCTGGAAGTACAAAGATGTACCATGACCTCAAGCAGTCATATTGGTGGACTCGAATGAAGCGGGAAATTGCCCAATTCGTGAATGAATGTGATGTCTGCAGAAGAGTGAAAGCAGAACACCAAAGACCATCTGGTCTCCTCCAACCTCTTGCTATTCCGGAATGGAAGTTTGACCATATCGAGATGGACTTCGTGACTGGTTTTCCTAAGTCCAAGCGTGGAAATGATGCTATCTTCGTTGTCATTGACAAGCTTACCAAAGTGGCTCATTTTCTTCCTATCAAAGAATCTATCACAGCAGCTCAGCTGGCAGAGCTATACACCTCCAGAATTGTCTCCTTGCATGGCATTCCACAATTGATATCTTCAGATCGTGGAAGCATCTTCACTTCTAAGTTCTGGGATTCTTTTCAGTCGGCCATGGGTTCCAACATTCGTTTCAGCACAGCTTTCCATCCTCAAACAAGTGGCCAAGTAGAGCGAGTCAATCAAATTCTTGAAGATATGCTCAGGGCTTGTGTCATCTCTTTCGGCATGAAGTGGGAAGATTGTCTTCCATATGCCGAGTTTTCCTACAACAACAGCTTCCAAGCGAGTTCGGGTAAGGCCCCATTCGAAATTCTCTATGGCAGAAAGTGTCGTACTCCTCTCAAATGGTCTGAGACAGGTGAACGCCAACTTCTTGGCAACGACTTGATCATAGAAGCTGAAGAAATGTGCAAAGTCATTCGTGAGAACCTCAAAGCCACGCAATCGCGCCAAAAGAGTTACTATGATAGCAAGCACCGTGATTTGGCTTTTGAAATCGAAGACTATGTCTATCTCCGCGTCTCTCCAATGAGAGTCACTCGTCGCTTCGGTATCAAAGGGAAGCTTGCCCCTAGATACGTGGGTCCTTTCAAGATCATTGGCAAAAGAGGCGACCTCGCCTATCAACTTGAGCTTCCATCCAACTTTGCAAACGTGCACGATGTGTTTCACGTGTCACAGCTTCGCAAGTGCTTCAAGACTCCTGAGCGCACTTTCAACTTCGAAGAGATCGACCTCCAAGAAGATCTCTCTTATCATGAGCATCCCGTTGCTATTCTTGAAGAAACCGAGCGCAAGACTCGCAACAAGTCAATCAAATTCCTGAAAGTGAAGTGGTCACACCATTCCGACCGAGAAGCCACCTGGGAGCGCGAGGATCACCTCCGTTCCGAATATCCGGAGTTCTTTCAGTCCTAGATCTCGGGACGAGATCCTCTTGTAGTGGTGGAGTGTTGTAACACCCCGGATGTAACTTTCCATCTTTGTAACTCCAACTCTTGCCATTTTCGGCTATGTGATATGATATTCCCTCCGTGGTTGGGTTTCGTCTTTTGTTTTGCATTTTATTCATGTCATGCATATCATATCATGTCATCACGTGCATCTCATTTGCATACGTGTTCATCTCATGTATCCGAGCATTTTCCCCGTTGTCCGTTTCGCAATCCGACACTCCCACGTGCACCGGCGCACCCCTCTTGTCTTCTTTTCATTGTGCGGGTGTTGAACGTTCTCGGAATGGACCGAGCCTTGCCAAGTGGCCCTGGTATAGCACCGGTAGACCACATGTCAAGTTTCGGATCATTTGGAGCTCGTTTGGCACTCCAACGGTTATCGGCATATCCGCAAAGGCCTCTTTTAAGTTGCAGCCCAACACCCCTCCAAGACAGCCCAATAACCCATCTAACTCCCCTCCATGCTCTCGGTTGTTCGATCATGATCGTGTGGGCGAAAACTACACCTCATTTGGACACTCCTAGCTCCCTCTACCTCTATATATAGACCCCTCCCCCGAATTCCGGACGAAACCCTAGCGAATTCCCCTTCCGCCGCCAACGGACACGTCCGGCCGCCCGGATCTCCGCCGCCGCCTCAGCGCGCCGCCGCCGCAGGGCTCCTCCGCCGCCGT
>NC_057813.1:191917286-191953526 GCF_018294505.1 Triticum aestivum
TTTTTCACCAAGTCTGATATTCTGCTGTTAAATCATTGCATCTTCATCGCATCACGTCTTTGCACCCGTAGATTCGTTTCATGCGTGTAATATGTCAAATTGTTTGACTCGAAGAGTACATCATTTCGTTCCAGTGCATCATTTGCAATTGAGGTCATCTTGAAGCCCGAAATGCTGTTCGAAGAGGGCTTCATTTCGTTAGTTGCAGATTCTTATCAGAACGAGCTCTTTTGTCTTTTTTGCCATGCTTGATGTGTGCATCCTATGAGGTTGATCCCTAAAGGTGTTTTGAATTAGGCTATGTCTTCTTTACAGAGGTGCTTACCATGTATTTTTGTGATTAATGTGGTGACTAGCACAAGCATGCAAACTAGGCTTCGTGTTAACGCTGTTTTTAGTTCCTGCTCTGCTGTAAATTTGATGCCATGTAAGCATGTTGCTACAGAGAAATCCATGCATAATTTGAGATACTTCAGTAAGGGTATTTTGAAAACATGGTTTTGCTCAATCCATCCATGGTCCTGGTTGCAATTATAGAGTAGTCTAGAATGTCCTTTTCGTGCTCTACTTTTGCTTCAAATTGTTTCCTGGCAGATTGTTTACATGTTATTCAATTTTGCCGGGGTTGTTGTAGTTGATCCGGATATGCTATGATGTTGTTCCTTGCCATGTGTAGCTTCTATGTCATGTCTTCTTGATGGATGTATGCTTAGTTTATCATGAGGAGCTCTGTAGTGAGTGCATCGAGCTCGCGAAGGTGCCTTCATTTTTATTCCAATGCCATGCTTGTTTGCTGAAATCTGTTAACGAAACTTGCTATGTTTACGTGGGTGCCATCATATTTTCCGATCCTTTTTGGCTTATGGTTAGTAAGGGACTTTTGATCTATGCTTTGAGTAGATTCATGCCATGCCTTAGTTTGCTATTATAAGTTCCTGTAGCATGTTGATAACCTGCTCTGAACATTGCTTCATGCTGTTGTTTATGCCATGTCCAGCCTGTTAAATTTTGCTCTTTCTCCATGCTTGTTTGAACCTGTTATGATGTGAATGAGCCGTAGCTCAGTGTTTCTCTTTTGTAAAGAATCTCCTGTAGATCATTGCCATATGCTTTGTTTTTATGTTGGGGTGCTGTAGCGTAGTTTCTTGTTGCATGCAAAGTAGCATCGTGCTGTAAATCGCAGCATTGTGTCATTCTTGTCTTGCTTGTCATTTGCAAACCGTGCATCCGTTCCCGGTGATCTTTATATCGATTTCGACCGAAATTATCTCATCTTTCCAGCGGCATACTTGGTTTGCCAAGTTGATGCCTTGTTCATCATCTTTCCTTCCGAAGCACGCATATGCATTGCATATCACATCTCGCATATCATGACATGTTTTGCATCATGTTGCTTGTGCATTGCACCGTGATTTATTGTGGTTCCTTTGCTTGTGTTCTTGCTTTGGGTAGAGCCGGGAGACGAGTACGTGCACGAGGACCCTGTTGAGAACGCTTACGAGGATCCAGCCTTCGACAACTCTGAGAACCTTGCAGGCAAGATGACCATACCTTCGAAATCGTTTCTATCTTTGCTTGCTAGTATTCGCTCTATCTCTATGTTAGCTCTACTGCCTTGTTTACCATGCCTACCTATTGCCATGTTGAACCTCTAACCATCCTGTCCTAGCAAACCGTTGTTTGGCCATGTCACCGCTTTTGCTCAGCCCCTCTTATAGCATTGTTAGTTGCAGGTGAAGCTGAAGGTTGTTCCAGGTTGGAACATGGTTACTTTGGGATATCACAATATCTCCTGTTTATATTAATGCACCTTATATATTTGGTAAAGGGTGGAAGGCTCGGCCTTATGCCTGGTGACTTGTTCCACTCTTGCCGCCCTAGTTCCGTAAACCGGTGTTATGTTCCTTGATTTTGCGTTCCTTACACGGTTGGGTGATTTATGGGACCCCCTTAATAGTTCGCTTTGAATAAAACTCCTCCAGCAAGGCCCAACTTTGGTTTTACCATTTGCCACCTAAGCCCTTTTCCCTTGGGTTTTCGCGAGCCCAAGGGTCATCTTTATTACCCCCCCCCCCCTGGGCCAGTGCTCCTCTGAGTGTTGGTCCAACCTAGAGCCCTTTGCAGCGCCACCTCGGGGAAACTCGAGGTCTGGTTTTAGTTGTACGGACTGCTCATCCGTTTGTGCCCTGAGAACGAGATATGTGCAGCTCCTATCGAGATTTGTCGGCACAGTCGGGTGGTCTTGCTGGACTTGTTTTACCATTGTCGAAATGTTTTGCGTACCGGGATTCCGAGACTGATCGGGTCTTCCCGGGAGAAGGTATATTCCTTCGTTGACTGTGAGAGCTTGTGATGGGCTGAGTTGGTACACCCCTGCAGGGTATATAATCTTTCGAAAGCCGTGCCCGCGGTTATGAGGCAGATGGGAATTTGTTAATGTCCGGTTGTAGATAACTTGACACTTGACCTCTTTAAAATACATCAACCGCGTGTGTAGCCGTGATGGTCTCTTCTCGGTGGAGTCCGGGAAGTGAACACGGTTTGTGTTATGCTTGACGTAAGTTGTTTCGGGATCACTTCTTGATCACTTCTAGCTTCTCGACCGATGCGTTGCTTCTCTTCTCGCTCTCACTTGCGTATGTTAGCCACCATATATGCTTAGTGCTTGCCGCAGCTCCACCATATTACACCTTTCCTACCTATGAGCTTAAATAGTCTTGATCTCGCGGGTGTGAGATTGCTGAGTCCTCGTGACTCACAATTTCTACCAAAACAGATGCAGGTGCCGATGATACCAGCGCAGATGGCGCAACTAAGATGAAGTGGGAATTTGACGAGGCTCTTGGTCGTTACTATGTATCGTTTCCATATGATCAGTAGTGGAGCCCAGTCGGGACTATCGGGGATCTAGCATTTGGGGTTGTCTTCTTTTCATTTGAACTTGACCGTAGCCGGTCTATGGGTGTATTTGAATGATGTATGAACTTAAATTATGTATTGTGTGAAGTGGCGATTGTAAGCCAACTCTCGTATCCCATTCTTGTTCATTACATGGGAATGTGTGAAGATGACCCTTCTTGCGACAAAACCACTATGCGGTTATGCCTCTAAGTCGTGCTCCGACACGTGGGAGATATAGCCGCATCGTGGGTGTTACACTTTGTCATTGGGGGATTTTTGCACACTCAAGATATTGTTGAGTGTGGCCTTCCCTTCATGACACTTTTCCAAGTCTTTCTTCAAAGAAGTGACTTGGGCCTTGAGCTCTTTGATTTCCTCTACATGGTTAGTCTCAACACAAGTACTAGAGGAAGGATAAGCTTCATTGTTAGAGCAACAAGGCAAGGAAAGCAATTCATCACAAGATGTACCAACATTGTGAGTAGATGAATTACAAGGACTAGCACATGGCAATATACTATTTTGACTAGAAGTAGTGCTAGTATCCACATGAGGCTCACTAGATGTTACCTTGGCAATCATGGCCTCATGAGCTATCTTTAGCACACTTTGGGATACTAGAAGATCATCATGAGAGCTTGAGAGCTTTTCATGACTTTCTTCCAATTTCCCATAATTGCAAGATAGCACCTTAAGTTGAGCCCGTAGCTCAACATTCTCCTTCAAAATGGATGCTTCACAAGTAATAGAATTAGTAGCACAAGCATCATCATTAACAACAAGAGGAGAAGGCAACTTGGCAAGCTCTTTTAAATGAGAAGCTTCAAGTTGAGCATGAGACTCGGTGAGTTTGATGAGCTCACCCTTGATGACCCTTGAGCCATTTTTGAGGTGCTCAAAATCCTCAAGGAGTCTAGCATGAGCAACTTCAAGCTTAGAATTTTTAGTTTCAAAAACATTGGCCACCTTAAGAGCTCTATCAGTAGATTCCTTCACTTTAGACAATTCTAGAGCAAAAGTCTCCTCAAGAGATTCCTTGGTGGTTTGTTCAAGTTCAAGAGCTTGAGAGAGGTCCGCAATCTCATTAGCGTAATCACGCCCATGACCTTCCATTTTATCAATGGTGGCCTCATGCTCCTCTAGATGAGATTCCAACTCCTCAATGTATTTCTTGCCATCAATGGCAATGGACATTATTTCCATGAAGTTGGAACGAGCAATTTTATTTTTATGAAGAGCTTTAAAAATCATTTCCCCCTTAATTTTTAAGGAGGCAACATTATCATTCTCTTCATCATTATCCTCATCATCATTAGCATCAACATCATCATCAAGAGACATATTGGGGTACAAAGTAGGAGATACCTTTGACGCCTTAGCCATAAGGCAAAAAGAAATAGATGATGATGTAGGATCCCTTGAGGCACCATTAAACACCACATCTTGTTCCATGGAGTGTTTGGTTTCCACTATATTGTTAGCACAACAATTCGAGGAAATAGATGCATTTTTATCATGGCAACAAGACATAGCAAGCATATCATCATGAGATTTAGTCAAGCAATTTCTACATGATATGCGAGGACTATCAACACAAGCATGTGAAACATTTGGAGTGCTCAAAGTGTTAAAGCCCAAAGAAGGAGCATTGCAATAATATAGTGATGAAGGATCATCCACAATAAGCATACTATCATCATTGCAATGACCAACACTACTCACCATGTCATTACCTTGTGGCAAACCACGTGTAGGTGAAGTAGAAGAAGTTGAGAAGACTATACGACCGGAGGTGGAGGGAGAACAATCATCCCCACAAATCTTGGACACACCATATTTATCTTGAAGCTTCGTCCACAACTCATGAGCATCTCGGAACGACATGAGTTGAAATATAACTACATTGCTCAAAGCATCGAAAAGCACATTAGAAGCTTGAGCATTGAGATAAGAGTTTTTCTCATCCTCTAAAGATAATCTTTGGGGATCCTTTGGAGGAGAAAAACCCATATCTACAATTCGCTCTAAATTTGGGTCCATGACCCTAAAGAGATTAAGCATGCGAATTACCCAAACATCAAAATTTGTGCCATCGAAACTAAGAGTGTCAGAGAATCCTAATCCCCTAGTCGACATCTTTACTCTCTAGGCGGTAAAGCCTAATAAAGAGAGACGAGGCTCTGATACCAATTGAAAGATCGAGGATGTCGCCTAGAGGGGGGGTGAATAGGCGCTTTAAAATAATTACGGTTTAGGCTTGAACAAATGCGGAATAAACCTAGCGGTTAATTTGTCAAGCACAAAACCTACAACAACTAGGCTCACCCATGTGCACCAACAACTTATGCTAAGCAAGATAAGAAACTATGTAATAGCAAGATATATGACAAAGAACAATAAGGCTATCACACAGTAAAGTGCATAAGTAAAGGGGCTCGGGTAAGAGATAACCGAGGCACACGGAGACGATGATGTATCCCAAAGTTCACACCCTTGCGGATGCTAATCTTCGTTTGGAGCGGTGTGGAGGCACAATGCTCCCCAAGAAGCCACTAGGGCCACCGTAATCTCCTCACGCCCTCGCACAATGCAAGATGCCGTGTGTCAGGACCCCGACTCGATGTCACATCGATCTAGCCGGTAACACCTCATATTACTTTGCGGCCTCACGCACGGTATCCCCACGGGTGTCGCCTTACCTTTGCCCGGGACCGTTTGCGCCTTTTGGCTCACGTATATGATAGTGTCGCTAGCATCCATATGATAAGGAGCCCGGGCTGACATGACTAGTCGTAAACCCAAAGTGGCACAGACTTACAGGGACAGGCATCCATGACCCAGCATCGAACGTGTCGGTCATCAGCGAGTGAATCCAGGCTGTAGCACTGGGCTAGCAGGACTCCGGTGAACCGGGCTGTAGCGGGCTAACAGGACTCCGGTATTCACCGCGTGACATTTCCCCGAAGGGACAGACACAGGAACGAAGAAGGACACATGCCGGCCAGCCTAAGTGTTCCGGAGCAGTAGCAAGCTACCATGGCTCGGTGGAAACACTAGGAGACATTTCCCGGTAAGAGAGGCTACTAAAGATAAACAACTAGATGGTCAGATCCCACACATACCAAGCATTTCAATAGCATACACACAATATGCTCGATATGTGCAAATACAACATGGCATCACAACATGGCTCTACGACTCAAGTAATTTATTCAATAGGCTCCGAGGAGCGAGATATTACAATCATGGGTCTCATGACCCAACAATCAGAGCATACAAGTCAAAGCACAAGCGGAAGCTATCATGTCTGAGTACAGACATCTATAAATGAAAAAGGCTGAGAAGCCTGACTATCTATCAGATCCTGCCGAGGGCACAAGATCGTAGCTGAGGTATCAAGCTAAACGTCGAAGTCCACGCGAAACTACTAGTGAGACCGAAGTCTCTCTGCAAAAACATAAAATAGGCAAACGTGAGTACAAATGTACCCAGCAAGACTTACATCAGAACTATCTACATATGCATCATTATCAACAAAGGGATGGTGGGGTTTAACTGCAGCAAGCCAGCTTTGACTCGGTGGCTATCCTGAACTACGACTGCAAGTAACTCTTTTGAGGTGGCGCACACGAGTCCACATATTCCCCATATCAATACACCACTATGGATCCGCTCCCGTCTCCCTACGAGAACGCCATCCATAGCACTCACGCTTATCTTGCGTATTTTAGAGTATCCACTTTCACTTGTCTATGAACTGATATAGGCAACCCAGAAGTCCTTTTACCGCGGACACGGCTATTCGAATAGATGATATTAACCCTGCAGGGGTGTACTTCTTCACACACGCTCTCACCACTTACCGCCGTTTACACGACATGTACTCGGCAACCTTCAAGCGGAAGCCCAACGTGGGTGTCGGCCACGGCCTACCTAAACACTCAAGTCTCTAGTCCAGGTTTATCGCCTATTCGGGTTCCATCCATGAGGAGATCCGGCCGGAGTTTCGCTCACAGCCCCAAACGATGTGAACAGGGTTCCCGAGACACCAAACGGGCGCCTGGTACACCGTGCCACGTGCCTACCGCATCACAGCCCACCCCTACGGTCAGCGCTGCGCACGGCCTCCAGCATACTACAAACACCAGAAACTACTTGCAACTCCTGGACAGAGGACAAGGGTGATTAAGAAGCCGAGAGGGTCCATTGGTTTCGGGCCCAATGCGTGGTAGTAGCTGAATCATGGATCACAAACACAGAACTCAGTTCCTAAGGACGGCTGCAATGAGACAACCCACCATGTACTCCTACATGGCCTCTCACCGCTACCTTTACCAAATCGTGTTCACACACTTAGCTCACACACAGTAGGACATGTTCACACACCTCTGATTCATCCCCGATGAATCAGACCTGACTCAACTCTAAGCAGTAGCAGGCATGACAAACAAGCATGAATGAGTAGGCACATCAGGGCTCAAACAACTCCTACTCATGCTAGTGGGTTTCATCTAATTACTGTGGAATGACAGGTCATGCAGAGGATAAAGGGTTCAGCTACCGCAGCAAGTAACAAATATGTCGTTGTTGTCCTAATGCAGTAAAAGAGAGCAGGAGCGAGAGAGTAGGATTGTATCGGAATGAACAAGGGGGTTTTGCTTGCCTGGCACTTCTGAAGATAACATTGAGTCTTCATCAGTGTCAACGATCACATCATCGGTATCACGTCTATCGAGAGGGGACAAATACCGGCAACACAAAAAGGAATACAATCAATGCAATGCACAATATGATGCATGATCATGACATGGCAAAATGAATGTGTTTTGGGCTAATGCAACTAAAACCAGATTAAATGCAGTTGGTTTGAATCCAAGATTCAAATTCAAACTCCATATGTGATTATTTAAATGCCCTTTATTTAATTTGTGCTAAACAGCAGCTATAAGTTGTTCTAACATGCATGAAAATGGTACAGATGGATTCTTTGAATTTTTCTGATAATTTTTCATATATAAATTATTTAATTTGGAGTTACGGTTAATTTTCTATGAATTTTAGAAGTTTTTACAATTTTCTGGAATTTCCTGAATTATAATAAATCCAGAAAATGGTTTATTGCGTCAGCCTGACATCATCATGACGTCAGCAGGTCAACAGTGGCTGGTCCGGGTCAAACCTGACCTATGGGACCCACATGTCAGCTGCACAATGATTTAACAGAGTTTAAATAACTTAACTAAATGGTTAGCCGGGTTAATTAAAGGGTAGGGCCCACCTGTCAGTGAGGCAGTGGGTTAGCTAAATTTTAATTAGCATCTAAACTAAATTAGCAGGGCCCCGGGCCCACATGTAAATGACCCAGGGGAGGTCAAACCCCGGTCAAATGGCCTAAACAGGCCGGCGACTCAACGCCGGCGGCAACAGGCACGGCGGAGGGCTTCGGGATCGCTCCTCCGGCGTCCAAATGGACGGAGGAGAGCGGCTACGGGGAGCTGGAGCTCACCCGCACCCGTTTCAGCAAGCAGCAGCAGCTAGGGCGGCCGGGGACGATGGCCCCGAGCTCGGCAGCGGCGGCCGGAGCTCGGGCGTGCTCGGGTTCGGCGTTACACGGTACGGCGAGGTCAGCTGATGGGCTCTACGGGATGCTGGGGTCACCAGGAACACCCGGAGATAACGAGCGCAGGCGGAGGAGCTCGGGAGCACGGAGCTCACCGGCCATGGCGGACGGCAGCTTCGGGTGCTCGTGGGGCGGCGGCTACAGGGTGCACGCGAGGGAGAGAGATGAGGGGAAACGACGGCAAGCTCACAGGGGTTGCGACGGTGGCCTCGGGGAGCTCGGGGAGGCACCGGAGCCGACGAATTTGACGAAGATGGCCGGCGGGTCCGAGGTAGAAGACGACGGCGATGGCGGTGATGCAGGGGCTCCCGCGGTGTGCTTCTCGGCGAGGAGGAAGAGGGGGTCGGGGCGGATCTCCTGGGTACTTCGGGTGGCAGTGGGGAGCACGGTGGCTACGGCGAACGGCGTCGGCGACGACGAGCTCCGCTCGGGCGCGTGCAGGGAGAGAGCAGAGGAGGGAACGGGGTCCAGGGGAAGAGAGGGGAGGTGCAGGGGCGAGGGGGAGTGCGTGGCGCCCTCGGGTGCCTCCAGCGGCGAGCGGGTAAGCAGGAGGTGGCCGGAGCGTGCACGCGCGCGTCGGGCACACGCCCTCCTGCCTACTGGCAGGAGGTTGAAGACGGTGGCGACCGCGGTGGGCTGGGCCGCACAGTGCTGGACCAGCACAGGAGCTGGGCCGGCTCTGGTGGGCTGCACAGGTAAGCTTTGCTCCTTTTATTTTTTTCTGTTCTGTTTCCCTTTTTATTTTATTTTGCCACTGTTTTCAAATTCAAAATGATTTCATACAGTGCCAAAACATTCTGAAATATTTTATGTTACCTTTCTGGACTATTCCAAAAGTACATAAAATATTTCAAAGCATTTGAAAATATATTCATTATATATTATGAATATATCCCCAAATTCAAATAGATTATTGATTTAAATTCAGAGACCAAATAATTCCTTAAAAATATTCCAGAATTTTGGTTTGATATATAACTCTTGCCAAAATTCACAAAACTATTTTTAGGGCATTTTGGATTCACAGAATGCAATTTAAGGGTTGCTTGCCCTTCTTTTAATTAGGGTTTTGAGGCTTCTGAATTCCTCAGTTCAAATTTCATTTGAATTTAAACATGATGCAGCAACCAAGCTAGTACAAGGCCAAGGTAGAGCTAGGGATGTGACAACTCACCCCCACTAAACAAGAATCTCGTCTCGAGATTCAAGCGTAGGGTAGGGTGAAGGGGTAACGCAAGCTAGTATAATCTTCACGATCCCGGTTGCACTTCAATTGAACGTTGATTCATCCACCATCTTTGCCTTGTCGTCTTGCTCTGAGAAATCCTGCCAACATGACATGGAGGGAAGAAGGAGACTCTAGAAGGGTCGATCTTCTCGAAGATCGAACAACTCACGGAAAGAGACATAGGACCAACTCTCGGGTTGAGACACGAGATACACATCAAGAGGGGTGGAAAGAAGCGGATGACGAAGGTTCACTAGGTAGACAACAATTCCACACCTAGGAAGGTGGTAAACGATTGTCAACGTAGCGAGGAGTTGAGTTGCCATGATACCACAACGAGACACCTTCGGAACCGTGACTCGTAGAGATATTCCCTTAAGTGGCAAAAAGAATTACTTTTGATTCAGAGATTATTGAAACTCTTTAAACCAGCCTAAGACAATTCTCGAGCGATCGTTTGGAGGGGGTCGGTAGAATGGCATACTCGGACTTGGATGATGTGGATTACCTTGTTGAAGACAACGTAATGGATGATTTTACTTATCACCGGAAATGGAAGAGACCCATGGTAGAATGGCACATTGGCGATGCAAGCTGGGAACAAAATGCAAATGATGGGAATGATTCTGGTAACTGGGGAAGAACCCAACAAAAGAGAGTGAATTCACTGTTTGAGTAGGTCATAGCATTGCCGAGGAAACTGAGAGCAAACCCAGTTAGTGCCGATGATAACACGTAGCGCTTGTGCGTGCTCTCAAGAACTTGAGCATTTCCACAATCATCAAGATTCTACCAATTTCCGTGTCAAGGATCCTGGCAACACAACTTGCTACCCTGATGAATGATGATGGATGATGCAGATGCAAAGGAAGATAACACTTTCTCAGATTTCACCCTTGGCGGGGCCAAGGGAATAAAATCTGGATGATCGACCGAGAGACATTTAGCACTCCGCTTCTAATGTTCTCCTTGACGTGCTAGTGTATCCCATTCATAGATATGGTTTGATAACTAGAACATCAAGTAAGAGGTCGGACTTCGGAAACACAAAAATCCATAGGGACAACTAGGAAGTAAACCCTACGAAATCCTTATGGGGAGGTGGCCAACTTCCTCAATCAAGATGTTATAATAACAGGTCTTCCGGCTGGGTGTGTTGGCCACGACATCCACTTTACCGGTTATCGAGGGACCAATATTATAGTTCTTGGGAAATGTTCCAAACCATCATATCTGTCCGAGATTCAGATCTGGTTGGTGTCAGGATATTCCAGACTCATCGAGTCTAGGAAGAAAAATGAAAGTTTGCAACACAAATCGACGAGATGACGTTGCGGGATTCTCGGGAGATGAACTACGATAGCAAGCTCCAAAACACGAGCTGGTTCTGCTACAAACATGTGAACACGCTGTCCCAGACAAACATGACCACGTGGTAGTCTTATAATAAAACACTACCGAGTTCAGGTGGGGAACCATCAACGAGGATATCAAAATCCTTGCATAAGGCATGCTCTTAAGAAGGAACTTCTTCTCCTTGAACAAATCAATCAGTGGCTTGGTGTGCTCGGAACACATATGGAATGAAGGTTGCAAGTCTCCAGACCACAGAATACTTCGCACGTGTGCATGACTGATTTGGAATGATTCCAAGAAAACAACATTGACTTTCTCGAATCCACGGCGGCAACTTGCATCAGATGCACATGAATTAAAGGAAGTCACTACCTTCATCCAAACATATGCTTCATGAGCTAGCATGAACAAATGCTTTCAAAAATTTCCAACACTAGCTTAATGTTCAACAAAATTATGGAGGAGATAAGGATGTTGTCAATGGGCTCAACAACAATTCATCTAGGTTTCCTTTTAAAAGGAATTCCATAGTTAAGTGAACACGGTGATAGCATTGGTCAGACCAAAGATATAACGGTTTATGCTCGAGGAATCAACCACGAGTAAGACAACATTACGAATATCGTTGGTTCTGATTTGATTTGACGATAGCCCACACTCGAATCAAAGGATTGATAAGACAATAGATCCAGCGACTGATCACAGGGACCAATCGATGAAGATATCATCTTTCTTCAACACACACTACACAAGAATATCCCTTTGGAACGAACTAAGTCAGGCAAGCTTTTATCTTCCAACTCTCCAAGTCGTTGTCTAACTTAACCAACTAGC
Organism: Triticum aestivum; assembly: GCF_018294505.1. Taxonomy (NCBI): domain Eukaryota; kingdom Viridiplantae; phylum Streptophyta; class Magnoliopsida; order Poales; family Poaceae; genus Triticum; species Triticum aestivum. Next base: position 191,929,226 of record NC_057813.1, read on the forward strand.
TCAGGGATATCCAACACAGATTCTTGGAGAAGGATGGTTCACAAAAACCAACTTGATCACGAGCTCAACATAGCGGTCAGGTGACAACCTGGTAATACTTCTAAGAAGATATTCAGAGAATCACGAGCCACCGGTATGTTACTAAGCTCGAGAACAATCTTGCTTTTCAGGGCAAGACGATATGATCAATAGAGTAAGAATTTGAAATAATCCTAACTCATCGATCGAGGAGTGAACCAGGAGAATGGACTAGGTAGCACGATCAATCTTAGAATGATGATTCAATAACCAACACACTAAGAATAAAATTATTGTCCTTTAACTACCCAGCAACGAGGTTGCTAGGCGTATTGATTTCACACATCACAATTCATTTGTCGGTATTCCGGTTGCATCAACACGAAGACCGAGGAATGAACAGTGATGGCACGAAGTGTCACTGTACCAAGAGTTCATGGGATGGTGTGCAATTCCTATAACAATCTCGATATAAAATATGTAATACTCCAAGGTAGAGCAGAACAAAAGCTGGATTAGCAATTTGATCTGCGGAGCACAACTTCTTTGACCCAATCCTGGATATGGAAGAGGTACTGGAGTTTGTTTCTCCAAGTCATTCAGGACAGAATGGCTTGACGGACCACAAGAGTAATAGGCATCGATAAACGAACGCACGCATACTCTTGACTATCAATTGATAGACGAGGGTCAAAATGCAACTACGGAGAACAACTCAAAGGAACATATAATTTTCTGAGTTGTGGATGCATAGATTAGTATGTCGAACCAAGTTCAACATATTTCTTCCGGATAACCCATGCAGAAAGGTAGAACTGGCAGAGTCATGATTTATGAATGGAGAACTCCTCAAGAGTACTCTAATTGTGATCTTTTGATCCAATAAACATCTGCCATAAGCGGTTCATAGTATTTGGAAGAAGGAAATACCATGGACCTCGAGGACTATCGCAAAGTTACTAATATCCTGAAGGAACTAGCAAACACTATCAACATGAAGTAAGTAGAGTGAATCTCGGGTTCAAAGCCCAAGGAATAGAATACCTACTACTAAGTAGCATCACGGGATGCTTTCGATAATGACGGCCAGAATCATCACACTGGGACACAAAACATTGCTAGATTACTAGGTGACTCCCTAAAACACCTAGGGTCATAATAATAGCTCCAACATATATGTCAAAGCAATAATTACCTCAACACACCGATTAGTGTGGTTAATCTGGCCCATGGAAACATCGGAAACAGAAGGAAGGGATTTGCAAATGCATCGGACTATTTAGAAACCTGGGATGACTCGGACAGCATAACGGCTGTAAATGCTCAGAAAAGATTTGAGACATTCACAAAAATGGTGGCATAACCACTCAGAAGCACAATATCACGGTTTCTAGATCAACAATTAACATACGGAAGCAGTAAAAACTGAACAGAGGCTTAAGTCCAAAAATCTTATAAGTCTACGGATTAGTAACACGTGATCCTAATAGAAAGAAGAGATAGCCTAGTTCTTAATCCCCATAGAAGAGAAGATGATGACTCAGATCAGAAGGCCATGAGGTATAAGGAGTAAAAAGAGCCTTACGTTCCATCCCACAATCAATTCCCTTATATAACTAAAGAATTTCTAGACTCAACTTCGACCAGTTTGGCTTGGTAATCCTACAGGCAGTCAAGCTCTGATACCAACGCTGTCAGGACCCCGACTCGATGCCACATCGATCTAGCATGTAACACCTCATATCACTTTGCGGCCTCACGCACGATATTCCCACGGGTGTCGCCTTACCTTTGCCCGGGACCGTTTGCGCCTTTTGGCACACGTATATGACAGTGTCGCTAGCATCCATATGATAAGGAGCCCGGGCTGACATGGCTAGTCGTAAACCCAAAGCGGCACAGACTTACAGGGACAGGCATCCATGACCCAGCATCGAACGTGTCGGTCATCAGCGAGTGAATCCAGGCTGTAGCACTGGGCTAGCAGGACTCCGGTGAACCGGGCTGTAGCGGGCTAACAGGACTCCGGTATTCACCGCGTGACATTTCCCCGAAGGGACAGACACAGGAACGAAGAAGGACACATGCCGGCCAGCCTAAGTGTTCCGGAGCAGTAGCAAGCTACCATGGCTCAGTGGAAACACTAGGAGACATTTCTCAGTAAGAGAGGCTACTAAAGATAAACAACTAGATGGTCAGATCCCACACATACCAAGCATTTCAATAACATACACACAATATGCTCGATATGTGCAATACAACATGGCATCACAAAATGACTCTACGACTCAAGTAATTTATTCAATAGGCTCCGAGGAGCGAGATATTACAAACATGGGTCTCATGACCCAACACTCAGAGCATACAAGTCAAAGCACAAGCGGAAGCTATCATGTCTGAGTACAGACATCTATAAATGAAAAAGGCTGAGAAGCCTGACTATCTACCAAATCCTGCCGAGGCACAAGATCGTAGCTGAGGTAACAAGCTAAACGTCGAAGTCCACGTGGAACTACTAGCGAGACCGAAGTCTCTCTGCAAAACATAAAATAGGCAAACGTGAGTACAAATGTACCCAGCAAGACTTACATCAGAACTATCTACATATGCATCATTATCAACAAAGGGGATGGTGGGGTTTAACTGCAGCAAGCCAGCTTTGACTCGGTGGCTATCCTGAACTACGACTGCGAGTAACTTTTGAGGTGGCGCACACGAGTCCACATATTCACCATATCAATACACCACTATGGATCCGCTCCCGTCTCCCTACGAGAACGCCATCCATAGCACTCACGCTTATCTTGTGTATTTTAGGGTATCCACTTTCACTTGTCTATGAACTGATATAAGCAACCCAGAAGTCCTTTTCCGTGGACACGGCTATTCGAATAGATTAGGTTAACCCTGCAGGGGTGTACTTCTTCACACACGCTCTCACCACTTACCGCCGTTTACACGACATGTACTCGGCAACCTTCAAGCGGAAGCCCAACGTGGGTGTCGGCCACGGCCTACCTAAACACTCAAGTCTCTAGTCCAGGTTTATCGCCTATTCGGGTTCCATCCATGAGGAGATCCGGCCGGAGTTTCGCTCACAGCCCCAAACGATGTGAACAGGGTTCCCGAGACACCAAACGGGCGCCCGGTACACCGTGCCACGTGCCTACCGCATCACAGCCCACCCCTACGGTCAGCGCTGCGCACGGCCTCCAGCATACTACAACCACCAGAAACTACTTGCAACTCCTGGACAGAGGACAAGGGTGATTAAGAAGCCGAGAGGGTCCATTGGTTTCGGGCCCAATGCGTGGTAGTAGCTGAATCATGGATCACAAACACAGAACTCAGTTCCTGAGGACGGCTGCAATGAGACAACCCACCATGTACTCCTACATGGCCTCTCACCGCTACCTTTACCAAATCGTGTTCACACACTTAGCTCACACACAGTAGGACATGTTCACACACCTTTGATTCATCCCCGATGAATCAGACCTGACTCAACTCTAAGCAGTAGCAGGCATGACAAACAAGCATGAATGAGTAGGCACATCAGGGCTCAAACAACTCCTACTCATGCTAGTGGGTTTCATCTAATTACTGTGGAATGACAGGTCATGCAGAGGATAAAGGGTTCAGCTACCGCAGCAAGTAACAAATATGTCGTTGTTGTCCTAATGCAGTAAAAGAGAGCAGGAGCGAGAGAGTAGGATTGTATCGGAATGAACAAGGGGGTTTTGCTTGCCTGGCACTTCTGAAGATAACATTGAGTCTTCATCAGTGTCAACGATCACATCATCGGTATCACGTCTATCGAGAGGGGACAAATACCGGCAACACAAAAAGGAACACAATCAATGCAATGCACAATATGATGCATGATCATGACATGGCAAAATGAATGTGTTTTGGGCTAATGCAACTAAAACCAGATTAAATGCAGTTGGTTTGAATCCAAGATTCAAATTCAAACTCCATATGTGATTATTTAAATGCCCTTTATTTAATTTGTGCTAAACAGCAGCTATAAGTTGTTCTAACATGCATGAAAATGGTACAGATGGATTCTTTGAATTTTTCTGATAATTTTTCATATATAAATTATTTAATTTGGAGTTACGGTTAATTTTCTATGAATTTTAGAAGTTTTTACAATTTTCTGGAATTTCCTGAATTATAATAAATCCAGAAAATGGTTTATTGCGTCAGCCTGACATCATCATGACGTCAGCAGGTCAACAGGGGCTGGTCCGGGTCAAACCTGACCTATGGGACCCACATGTCAGCTGCACAATAATTTAACAGAGTTTAAATAACTTAACTAAATGGTTAGCCGGGTTAATTAAAGGGTAGGGCCCACCTGTCAGTGAGGCAGTGGGTTAGCTAAATTTTAATTAGCATCTAAACTAAATTAGCAGGGCCCCGGGCCCACATGTAAATGACCCAGGGGAGGTCAAACCCCGGTCAAATGGCCTAAACAGGCCGGCGACTCAACGCCGGCGGCAACAGGCACGGCGGAGGGCTTCGGGATCGCTCCTCCGGCGTCCAAATGGACGGAGGAGAGCGGCTACGGGGAGCTGGAGCTCACCCGCACCCGTTTCAGCAAGCAGCAGCAGCTAGGGCGGCCGGGGACGATGGCCCCGAGCTCGGCAGCGGCGGCCGGAGCTCGGGCGTGCTCGGGTTCGGCGTTACACGGTACGGCGAGGTCAGCTGATGGGCTCTACGGGATGCTGGGGTCACCAGGAACACCCGGAGACAACGAGCGCAGGCGGAGGAGCTCGGGAGCACGGAGCTCACCGGCCATGGCGGACGGCAGCTTCGGGTGCTCGTGGGGCGGCGGCTACAGGGTGCACGCGAGGGAGAGAGATGAGGGGAAACGACGGCAAGCTCACAGGGGTTGTGACGGTGGCCTCGGGGAGCTCGGGGAGGCACCGGAGCCGACGAATTTGACGAAGATGGCCGGCGGGTCCGAGGTAGAAGACGACGGCGATGGCGGTGATGCAGGGGCTCCCGCGGTGTGCTTCTCGGCGAGGAGGAAGAGGGGGTCGGGGCGGATCTCCTGGGTACTTCGGGTGGCAGTGGGGAGCACGGTGGCTACGGCGAACGGCGTCGGCGAGGACGAGCTCCGCTCGGGCGCGTGCAGGGAGAGAGCAGAGGAGGGAACGGGGTCCAGGGGAAGAGAGGGGAGGTGCAGGGGCGAGGGGGAGTGCGTGGCGCCCTCGGGTGCCTCCAGCGGCGAGCGGGTAAGCAGGAGGTGGCCGGAGCGTGCGCGCGCGCGTCGGGCACACGCCCTCCTGCCTACTGGCAGGAGGTTGAAGACGGTGGCGACCGCGGTGGGCTGGGCCGCACAGTGCTGGACCAGCACAGGAGCTGGGCCGGCTCTGGTGGGCTGCACAGGTAAGCTTTGCTCCTTTTATTTTTTTCTGTTCTGTTTCCCTTTTTATTTTATTTTGCCACTGTTTTCAAATTCAAAATGATTTCATACAGTGCCAAAACATTCTGAAATATTTTATGTTACCTTTCTGGACTATTCCAAAAGTACATAAAATATTTCAAAGCATTTGAAAATATATTCATTATATATTATGAATATATCCCCAAATTCAAATAGATTATTGATTTAAATTCAGAGACCAAATAATTCCTTAAAAATATTCCAGAATTTTGGTTTGATATATAACTCTTGCCAAAATTCACAAAACTATTTTTAGGGCATTTTGGATTCACAGAATGCAATTTAAGGGTTGCTTGCCCTTCTTTTAATTAGGGTTTTGAGGCTTCTGAATTCCTCAGTTCAAATTTCATTTGAATTTAAACATGATGCAGCAACCAAGCTAGTACAAGGCCAAGGTAGAGATAGGGATGTGACACCGTGATTCCACTAAGGGACCCTTGAGGGCGGTCACCGAACCCGTACAAATGGCGACCCTTGGGGGCGGTCACCGAACCCGTACACTTTGGCAACTCTTGGGGGTGGTAACCGGTACCCGTCAAATTGCTCGGGGCGATCTCCACAACCTAATTGGAGACCCCGACGCTTGCACGGAGCTTTACACCACAATGATTGAGCTCCGAACACCACCAACCGTCTAGGGCGCCCAAGCACCCAAGAGGAACAAGCTCAAGGGCACCAAGCACCCAAGAGTAATAAGCTTCTCAACTTGTAACTTCCACGTATCATCGTGGAGAACTCAAACCGATGCACCAAATGCAATGGCAAGGGCACACAGAGTGCCCAAGTCCTTCTCTCTCAAATCCCACCGAAGCAACTAATGCTAGGGAGGAAAATGAGAGGAAGAACAAGAAGGAGAACACCAAGAACTCCAAGAACTAGATCCAAGGGGTTCCCCTCACATAGAGGAGAAAGTGATTGGTGGAAATGTGGATCTAGATCTCCTCTCTCTTTTCCCTCAAAAACTAGCAAGAATCCATGGAGGGATTGAGAGTTAGCAAGCTGGAAGAAGGTCAACAATGGGGGAAGAACACGAGCTCAAAGGATAAGGTTGAATGGGGAAGAAGACCCCCTTTTATAGGAGCTCCCGAATCCAACCGTTATGCTCACAGCCCGCACAGAGCGGTACTACCGCTCCAAGGAGCGGTACTACCGCTCCAAGGAGAGGTACTACCGCTAGGGCGGTAGTACCCCTTCGAAACACAACAGCGAGGAGGCAAAAAGGCCAAAAGAACCTTCGGAGCGGTAGTACCGCTCGTCCTCACGGTACTACCGCTCGATCTCACGGTACTACCACAAATGGTAGCGGTACTACTGCTTGCGAGCGGTACTAAAAAAATACTTCTGTGCCTACTTCCGCTGAGCAAAACACGAGATTTTGGTCCGGAGCGGTACTACCGCTTAGGAGCCGCGGTAGTACTGCTCTGGGGCGGTACTACTGCTCAGGAGCCGCGGTAGTACTACTCTGGAGCGGTAGTAAAAAATTACATCCGCTCTAGTCGCGGTAGTACCGCTGCAGCCTTTACCAAAACAGCCACAACTTTTGCAAACGGACTCCGAATTCAACGAAACCAAGTTTGTTGGAAAGCTAACGACATGGGCTAACACAATCTTGATACAAATATCAAGAATAAGCAAATGAGAAGAGTCCCAAAGGAAAAAGGTGAGAACCCTTCCTCGGAAAAGACCGGTAAAACCTCCAACACTGAAAACATCATAGAAGACACATGTGAACTCCGTTTTCGATGAACTCAAGCTTGTCATCAAGATGACCATAAGCTCTAAGACTCACAAAGAGAACCAAACAAGAACCAAGAAACATGATGCAAGGATGCAATGGTTTGAGCTCTCTACTAACGATACGATCAAGCTACCAACTTGAGAGCCCCCCTTGATAGTACGGCAAACGATCATATAACCCGGTCTCCCTACTACCACCATGAGACTGGTAAAATAGAAAACCTATCAAGGGTAAACCTTTGCCTTGCACATGGTCCACTTGAGCTAGATGATGACGATCTTGACTCCCTCAAGATGGACCACCTTTCTTGATTGCGTTGGCTCGATGAAGACTAGATGATTGCTCCCCCATAGTCCACTATGGGTGAGCCACTCTTCGGCTCATCTTCACAAGTCCATTGACACCACAATGGATGGCAAGATTCAAGCACTTGATCTCTTCGTGATGCTCCACTTGAACTTGCACACGGCAATCTTGATGACGATCACCACTTGATGTCATCCTTTCCATGGGTTGTATGATATCTTCCTCTTGATGCAAGCCCATGGATACGTACCTAACCCCACATAGAACTCTCACATAGACCATGGGTTAGTACACAAAGTGCAATGGACAATGCTTACCATACCATGGGATCACTTGATCCCTCACGGTACATCTTCTACGCTTTGTGAGTTGATCAACTTGATTCACTATTGACTTAGTCTTGATCAACCTTAAATCTTTGCAACTCTCCTCATTTGGATGATGTATTGAAGGTAAACATGAATGATCACACAACCTTCTTCTTCAAGACATGCTTGCAATAAGCTCAACACTCGCATGACCAATCTTTGGATAATTCCTTAATAGCACCTTGGTCAACTCATAAACTCCTTGAAACCAACACATGGACTTCAAGAAAATCCTATGGACAAATCCTTCAAATATAACTCAAGACAACCATTAGTCCATAGAGATTGTCATCAATTACCAAAACCAAACATGGGGGCACCGCATGTTCTTTCAATGATCTCCATCATCGTGCCTCCGTGAAGTTGCTCGCCAACTATTACTTCTACTACTATAGCTAATGGTTTAGAAATAAAGTAAAGTAATTACATGGCGTTAAATCATTGACACGCAGGTCATACAATAATTAAGACAACTCCTATGGCTCCTACCGGTTGTCATACTCATCAACATGCAAGTCGTGATTCCTATGACAAGAACATGATCTCATACATCACAATATATCATTCATCATTCATCACAACTTCTGGCCATATCACATCACATAGCAATTGCTGCAAAAACAAGTTAGACGTCCTCTAATTGTTGTTGCATCTTTTACGTGGCTGCAATTGGGTTCTAGCAAGAACGTTTTTCTTACCTACGAATAACCACAACGTGATTTTGTCAATTTCTATTTACCCTTCATAAGGACCCTTTTCATCGAATCCGCTCCAACTAAAGTGGGAGAGACAGACACCCGCTAGCCACCTTATGCAACTAGTGCATGTCAGTCGGTGGAACCTATCTCACGTAAGCGTACGTGTAAGTTCGGTCCGGTCCGCTTCATCCCACAATACCGCTGAAGCAAGAAAAGACTAGTAGTGGCAAGCAAGTTGACAAGATATACGCCAACAACAGATTTGTGTTCTACTCGTGCAATAGAGAACTACGCATAGACCTAGCTCATGATGCCACTGTTGGGGAACGTTGCATAAAATAAAATTTTCCTACGTTCACCAAGATCCATCTATGAGTTCATCTAGCAACGAGAGAGAGAGATGCATCTACATACCCTTGTAGATCACGTGCGGAAGCGTTCAAGAGAACGGGGTTGAGGGAGTCGTTCTCGTCGTGATCCTATCACCGGAGATCCTAGCGCCGAACGGACGGCACCTCCGCGTTCAACACACGTACGGTCAGCATGACGTCTCCTCCGTCTTGATCCAGCAAGGGGGAAGGAGAGGTTGATGAAGATCCAGCAGCACGACGGCGTGGTGGTGGATGCAGCAGGGCTCCGGCAGGGCTTCGCCAAGCAACTGCGGGAGGAGGAAGAGGTGTAGCAGGGGGAGGGAGGCGCCAAGACTCAGGATGCGGCTGCCCTCCCTCCCCCCTCCTTTATATAGGCCCCCTGGGGGGCGGTGGCCCTGGAGATCCAATCTCCCAAGGGGGGCGGCGGCCAGGGGGGTGGAGTGCCCCCCAAGGCAAGTGGGGTGCGCCCCCCATCCTAGGGTTTTCAACCCTAGGCGCGGGGGGGCCAAGGGAGGGCGCACCAGCCCACTAGGGGCTGGTTCCCCTCCCACTTCAGCCCACGGGGCCCTCCCGGATAGGTGGCCCCACCCGGTGGACCCCCGGGACCCTTTCGGTGGTCCCGGTACAATACCGGGTGACCCTGAAACTTCCCCGATGGCCGAAACCGCACTTCCTATATATAATTCTGTACCTCTGGACCATTCCGGAACTCCTCGTGACGTCCGGGATCTCATCCAGGACTCTGAACAACATTCGGTTTGCTGCATACTCATATTCATACAACCCTAGCGTCACCGAACCTTAAGTGTGTAGACCCTACGGGTTCGGGAGACATGTAGACATGACCGAGACGGCTCTCCGGTCAATAACCAAAAGCGGGATCTGGATACCCATGTTAGCTCCCACATACTCCTCGATGATCTCATCGGATGAACCAAGATGTCGAGTATTCAAGCAACCCCGTATACTATTCCCTTTGTCAGACGGTATGTTACTTGCCCGAGATTCGATCATCGATATCCCAATACCTCGTTCAGTCTCGTTACCAGTAAGTCACTTTACTCGTACCGTAATGCATGATCCCGTGACCAGACACTTGGACACTTTGAGCTCATTATGATGATGCACTACCGAGTGGGCCCAGTGATACCTCTCCGTAATACGGAGTGACAAATCCCAGTCTCGATCCGTGTCAACCCAACAGACACTTTCGGAGATACCTATAGTGCACCTTTATAGTCACCCAGTTACGTTGTGACGTTTGGTACACCCAAAGCACTCCTACGGTATCCGGGAGTTACACGATCTCATGGTCTAAGGAAGAGATACTTGACACTAGAAAAGCTCTAGCAAAACGAACTACACGATCTTGTGCTATGCTCACGATTGGGTCTTGTCCATCACATCATTCTCCTAATGATGTGATCCCGTTATCAACGACATCCAATGTTCATAGTCAGGAAACCATGACTATCTTTTGATCAACAAGCTAGTCAACTAGAGGCTCACTAGGGACATGTTGTGGTCTAAGTATTCACACATGTATTACGATTTCCGGATAATACAATTATAGCATGAATAAAAGACAACTATCATGAACAAATAAATATAATAATAATCCTTTTATTATTGCCTCTAGGGCATATTTCCAACAGTGCCACCCCTAGTTGGTTTTGGAGTATTGATGACAAACATGGTTGAGGGACTAATGTGTTTGTGAGAATTGCAGGATAACACAGGTTGTAGTACCTCATTGATTCGGTTTACCTACCAAAGATGACCCCTAAAAATGTATGAAGACATTGAAGACAATGGTGGTTCGTGAAGACATTCACCTGAAGATAATGACTTGTGAAGAGATTCACTTGAACACTATGGAGTGCGAAGACATAGTTTCTTTCATAGTTTCCTTTTCTTCTTTATTGAGTCATAGGAACCACCGAATTGTTAAGTGGGGTCCAAGTGAACAAAGTCAGATGACTGAAGTGATGCTCAATCAAAATCCTATGTCTTCGAGCGAAGACAATGAGAGCAAATCTTATCCAGAGTTGGATGAGTCTGCTTTGCTTGTAGCCCAAGCCAAGCTGTCGCGTGTGTTTGAAATCCGACCATTAGACACGTGTTGGTTCCTTAGTGACCCAGGGTCATTTCGGACATATCATGTAGGGTTGCCTCCTAGCTATAAATAGCCCACCCCTACACCATAAATTGGTGGCTGCTTAGAGTTAGTGCACGACTTTTGTCATTTGAGAGTAACCCATCTCCGAAGCCTGAGAGAGAGAGAGAGAGACAGACAGACACACACACACACACACACACAGAGAGAGAGAGAGAGATGGATCCTTGTGAGGACAAATCCCAAAACACCCAGAGCGAAAGAGTGTTAGGCATCACTGAAGTCTTTCTGTCCGTGTGACCTGAAGACTTGTTACACTTGAGGACTGTGCATCCTCCAGCCGGTTAGGCGTCACGTTTTGAGGATCCAAGAGTCATTGTGGATTGCTAGTGAACGAAGTATGTGAAGGTTTGGAAGTCTACCTTGAAGACTTACCAGAGTGATTGGGCGAGGACTGGGTGTCCTTAGCTCAAGGGGAATAAGGTGCAGACACAGTCTTCTGAGTTCAATCTCAGCCTCCCTAACCAAACGTACAGTTGTCACAGCAACTTGAACTGGTCTACCAAATCATTGTCTTCACCAAGCTACTAGTTCTATCCCCTACCTTCTTTACATTTCAGTTTGTCTTCGTGAAGTCATTGCTTGCTTGCCTGGTCCGTTTGACTTCACTGTGCGAAGACTATTACATGTTTGGCTTCATACTGTCTTTCATTCCGATCCGTACTACCTAGCTGCTATTAGTCATTGTGCTTTCACTATATTGCTTACTTGACTATGGCCTGTCTAGTGTAGTTCATCTTCCACCGCATATCATATAGGTTCAATTGATTGTTTGTCTTCAAAGACCTCATGTTTTGAAGACTTTCATAAAAATCATCTATTCACCCCCCCGGTCTAGTCGATAACTAGCACTTTCAGGTGGGCCTTATGGGCCAAAGGGGGGAAGCAAACCAGCCTAGAAGGAGGCTGGCGCGCCCCTCCACCCCCTGCCAATGCACCAAGGAGGAAGGGAAGGAAGGGGGAGGCGCCCTAAGGCAGCCAGCCCCCCTTTCCTCCCCCCCATGTTCAAGTATGGAAGGGGGCGGCTAGGCAGGCCTCTAGGGCAGCCGCTGGCCACTTGGGGGCGCCCTAGGGCTGCCTCCTCTCCCCCTCCACCTATATATATGTGTGGAAGGAGAGGGATAAGACACACCATTATTCCCTAGCCGTGTGTGGTGTTCCTCTCCCTCTAGTTCATCCTCGGTCATATTTTCCTAGTGCTCGGCGGAGCACCGCGGAGATAGTTGCATCACCACCATCACCACACCGTCGTGCTGCCAGAACTCATCTACTACTTCGCCTGTCTTGTTGGATCAAGAAGGCGAGGACGTCATCGAGCTGAACGTGTGCTGAACGCGGAGGTGTACAACTACATCAACCATGTTGATAAACACTTCCACTTAACGGTCTACGAGGGTATGTAGACACACTCTCCCCTCTCGTAGTTATGCATCTCCATGGATAGATCTTGCGTGTGCGTAATTTTTTTGTTTTCCATGCAACGTTCCCCAACAGTGGCATCATGAGCCAGGTCTATGCGTAGATGATATGCACGAGTAGAACACAAAGAAGTTGTGGGCGGTGATGGTCATACTACTTACCACCAACGTCTTATTTTGATTCGGTGGTTTTGTGGGATGAAGCGGCCCGGACCAACCTTACATGTCCGTGCACATGAGACCGGTTTCACCGACTGACATGCAACTTGTTTTGCATAAAGGTGGCTCGCGGGTGTCTGTTTCTCTTACTTTAGTTGAATCGAATTTGACTACGGCTGGTCCTTGAAGAAGGTTAAAACAGTAAACTTGTTAATCACCATTGTGGTTTTGCGTAGGTAAGAACTGTTCTTGCTAGTTGCACGTATCAGCCACGTAAAACTTACAACAACAAAGTAGAGGACGTCTAACTTGTTTTGCAGGGTATGTTGTGATGTGATATGGTCAATACATGATGTGATATACGTTGTGGTATGAGATTATCATGTTTTGTAATATCGACAACTGGCAGGACCTTAGGGTTGTCTCTTAATTATTGCATGAAATGCAAGTGCCATGTAATTGCTTTACTTTATCGCTATGCGTTAGCAATAGTTGTAGAAGCAATAGTTGACGAGACGACCCCGACGCAACGATGGAGATCAAGGTGTCGAGCCGGTGATGATGGAGATCATGACGATGCTTTGGAGATGGAGATCAAAAGTACAAGATGATGATGGCCATATCATATCATGTATTTTGATTGCATGTGATGTTTATCCTTTATGCATCTTATTTTGCTTAGAACGACGGTAGCAGTATAAGATTGTCGGCGTTCTGGGATCGGGGGTACCCAGATCTGCCTGCCTGCAACCCACGGCGTGGCTCCCTCGACGGCCTGGTATGGGTCAGCTGCAAGGTTTCTAAGTCAAGACCCTCGCGAGGGCCCCGGCCTCGTGAGGAGAGCGACATCAAGACCTCCCAAGAGACCGCGGATGGAGGACGAAACAGGCTTGGACACCGAGCACTGCTGCCATAGGATAGGTTTAGAGCCGGGTCGGTTTTATTTTTCTGAATGTTCGAAATCTAATGAAAATCCGCCGTGCTTGCATGAATGTCCTCAGCTTTGTATAAAATGCACTGTGTTTGCATGAATTTCATTCGGTTTGTTGAAGAAGTGTTTGAAATGTATGCGGGCAGCATTGGCAACGGCCTTCTGCATCCGTGTTCGTGAACTGGTCCCCCTGTTCACGGACGAGTGCAGGAGGAAATTTACAGGTTGTTGTTGGAAACATTCTTATAGGGATAGAATGTATGACCATGCATTCATAGGGATGTGTACGTAACTAGCTTCAACGATTGTATTGTATTAAAAAACCAATAATGGAGAAAAAACATAAAATTCTAGACAATAGGTTGGTCATTTCATGTTAAGAAGATGAAAAAGCATCTTTTTTATAAAAACAGTGTGGTCTGAGGTGTGAAGTGGGAGAGAAACTCTAGACAAGAGATTGTAGTGGATGAAAATTTTCTTATGAAATCTGTACTGGCCTAAAAAACATCCTAGGCCCTGTTTGATAGCTCAGTATTTTCTATGCATCTTGAGAATACTACAGTTTTTCTAATTACTGCAATTTTAATTACGGTGGGCTGTTTGGCTATAACTAAAATTTGTATTGTTAATACTACCGTTTTTGCAAAACCGCAGTACTTCCTCTGTCTAAAAAAAGAACCCCTGACCTCTTTTTAAAACTCTAAGCAGGCAAGAAACAACCCTCTCGTTATCTTCTACCTCGCTCATAAGCTGTCGCTACTCTTTCGTCCCTGGAATTCTTCTCCGTCCGCTGGGAGCTAGTCATATGTTCGAATAAATGCCTCAAAGAAGCCACGACCTGCTAGATCTGATGCAAGACATTGAGCTTGGTCATGTAGTTCCAGTTGATGCGCTGCTTATGGTGCCCCTCGACGTTAATGGCAAAGAAGGTCAAGTCGTTCCGCCCACGCGCAGCTCCGCCATGTGATGCGCCGGCGGCTTGTTCCAGAGTGTCAGGTTCTAGCTCCACATGCAGCTCCTGGTGTCCCTCAATGGTATCACGGAAAAGGCCGAGGAGTTCGTCGTGTTGCAGTAGTTTGGCTGCCTCACCGTGCTTTGTGCATGGCCGTTTTAGTTTAGCCGTGGCCTTTGTGCATGGTCGTTGAGTTTGCAACGGCTCGATAGCTAAGGATAAAACAGCTAGCTAGCTAATTTACTTTACTTTATATACAGCAGTAGCCAATCACCTCTGTAAGACAATAAAATTTGGGGGAACCAGCATGACCCTCTAGGGGTGGCTTATCTCATTATATATAATGGATGTGTTACAATACGTACATAAGTACAGAAGCTATACATAGTCTAACACCCTCCCTCAATCTTAGCCACTTTCTAAAGAACTGAGAAGGGTAAGATTGCACCTACAAGCCTCAAACTGTGGCAGAGGTAAAGGCTTAGTAAAGATGTCTGCAAGTTGATCCTTAGATGAGATAAACTTGATCTGGAGTTGCTTCTGTGATACACGTTCCCGTACAAAGTGATAGTCAACTTCAATGTGTTTCGTTCGGGCATGAAATACTGGATTTGCAGAAAGGTATGTAGCATCGATGTTATCACACCAAAGAATAGGAGGCTGTGGTTGAGACAAACCCAACTCCTGAAGCAAAGACTGCACCCAAATAATCTTTGCAGTAGCATTAGCCACAGCCTTGTACTCAGCTTCAGTACTGCTACGTGACACAGTAGCCTGTTTCCGAGCACTCCAGGCGATCAAATTAGGGCCAAAGAATACTGCATAACCCCTCGTGGATCGCCTGTCATCTGGGCTACCAGCCCAATCTGCATCAGAGAAGGCCGAAAGGACCCGAGAGGAAGTCGGCCGAATATGCATACCAAATGTCAGGGTGAACTGAACATAACGAAGAATGCGTTTAACAGCAGCCCAATGAGTATCTCTGGGAGCCTGAAGATACTGACAAACCCTGTTAACAGCATAAGAGATATCTGGTCTCGTGATCGTCAAGTACTGAAGTCCACCAACAATGCTCCTGTACTCTGTGGCATCCGCAGGAGACAAAAGCTCACCATCAACAGTTGTTATCTTGTCGGTAGACGACATGGGTGTGGTGGTCGGTTTGCACTTCAGCATGCCCGCTCTTTGTAACAACTCCAAGGAGTACTTCTTCTGCGTAAGGACAAGACCAGTAGCACGAGAAGTGACCTCAACTCCAAGAAAGTAGTGAAGCTTCCCAAGATCTTTGACCGCAAAATTAGCACCAAGAGAGCAGACAAGAGCATCAGCAGCATACTGAGAAGAGCTGACAAGGATAATATCATCGACATATACCAAAAGATACATAGTGACTTCTGGCTTCTGTAGAAGAAATAATGAAGTGTCAGCAGTGGACGGCACAAACCCATGAGCACGAAGGGCAGAGGCAAGGCGGGCATGCCAGGCACGAGGAGCTTGCTTCAAACCATATAGTGCTTTGGATAGACGACAGATATAGTCAGGACGATCAGGATTAGAGAAACCAGGAGGCTGTTTCATATAAACCTCTTCCTCCAAAAATCCATGTAGAAAAGCATTCTGCACATCAAGTTGATGAAGTGACCAACCACGAGAAACAGCAATGGAGAGAAGAAGCCGAATAGTGGTAGGCTTGACGACAGGACTGAAGGTGTCCTCATAGTCAAGACCATGGCGCTGCCGAAAACCGCGAGCAACAAGTCACGCTTTGTAACGCTCAATAGATCCATCCGAATGCTTCTTCACTTTGAATACCCATTTTGAGTCAATAACATTTACCCGTGGTGGTGGAGGAACGAGAGTCCATGTCTTGTTACGAAGGAGAGCATGAAACTCCTGCTCCATAGCCTCTCGCCAATGTGGAATGCGCAGGGCAGCCTGATATGAGCGAGGCTCAGAAGATGGATCCGCAACAGCAGCAGCCAAACAAGCAGCCAACCAAGCAACCGTACCATCCTTACGTTCCTTAGGTTTGAAAATGCCACTGCGACTGCGTGTATGTGGTCGGGACACAGGAACCACCGAGGTCGACGGAGCAGCCTGCAACGGGCTGGAGGACGGCGACGTTGACGAGTCAGCCGGTGACGAGGAGCCAGACACAGTAGCCTCGGGGTCGGTCAGCGAAAAAGGCCGGCCCACCGGCGAAACCGGCAGAGCAGACGAAGCAGCTGGCGACGCAGGCGTCACAGACCGGGCCGATGGCGAGCCCGGCATAGTGGGCCGTGGCGCGGCCAGTGTCGCGGGCCGATCCGTGGATGAAGGCGACGTGAGGACGGCGTCGCGGACCCGAGCTGCAGGTGAAGACGGCGTGACGGGCCGAGCCGCGGGCGAAGACGGCGTGACAGGCCGAGCCGCTGAAGACTCGGCGGCGGCTGGCGAAGAGGGCCGAGCCGCTGGAGACTCGGCGGTCGCTGGCGTAGCGGACCGAGCAGTGGAGATGCTCGGCGCGACGGGCTCTTCGGGTGACCATGCATGGGCACGCAAATCGATGCCATGCAACATAGGGCGATCGACGTGCCCATCAGAAGGCGGCGATGATGATGGTGAATCCTCCAACAGCTCCAAACGAGCCCCACGTCCAGTTCCTGCACCATGGTTAGGTAACAGCAAAGGAGAGTATGCAACATCATCAAATTGGTCAGAAGCAACAGAGGATGAATGCAGAGATGGTGGTTCGACAGTGGACACAGGAAGTTTGGCAAAGGGAAAAACATGCTCATCAAACACGACGTCCCGAGATATATAGACACGATTAGTGGGAACATGAAGACATTTGTAACCTTTATGAAGAGAGCTATAGCCAAGAAAAACACACTTCTTAGAACGAAACTCAAGCTTGCGCTTATTATATGGACGAAGATGCGGCCAGCAAGCACACCCAAATACCTTGAAAAAGGTATAATCAGGTTGTTCATTAAGGAGAACCTCAATGGGAGTCTTCATGTTTAAAACACGAGTGGGAGTACGGTTGATGAGAAAGCATGCAGTGATGAAAGCATCACTCCAAAACCGAAACGGAACAGATGCATGGGCCAAAAGAGTAAGACCAGCTTCAACAATATGACGATGCTTACGTTCGACTGAACCATTCTGCTGATGTGTATGTGGACATGCTAAACGATGAGCTATCCCAAGCGACTGAAAGAAGGAGTTGAGGTTGCGATACTCGCCCCCCAGTCCGACTGGACATGAACAATTTTGTGCTTGAGAAGACGTTCAACATGTTTTTGAAACTGAACAGAAATATCAAACACATCAGATTTGCGTTTAATAAGGTAAAGCCAGGTAAAGCGACTATAAGCATCAACGAAACTGATATAGTAATTATGACCACTGACAGAAGTCTGAGCAGGACCCCATACATCTGAAAACACAAGTTCTAAAGGATGTTTCACCTCACGACTGGACTCCGAAAAAGGAAGTTGATGACTCTTCCCCTGCTGACAAGCATCACACACTGCTACATCTTTATTACTAGACAAACTAGGAAGCTCATGACGACGCAAAATATGACGGACAATAGGTGTGGCCGGGTGACCAAGACGAGCATGCCACTGTGACTGAGAGACCCGAACTCCACTGAAAACACGGGCGACGCCAGGATGCTCCAGACGGTAGAGGCCCTGGCACAACCGCCCACTAAGAAGAATGTCCCTCGTGCCCCGATCCTTAATAAAAAGATCAAAAGGGTGAAATTCACAAAGCACATTATTATCACGTGTGAGTTTAGGAACTGAAAGAAGATTACGGGTCACAGATGGAACTCGAAGAACATTGCGAAGCTGAAGACTCCTATTGGCATGTCTAGTGAGAAGAGATGCTTGACCAATATGAGAGATGTGCATACCTGCTCCATTGGCGGTGTGGATCTTGTCGGAGCCATGATAGGGTTCACGAGTGTGAAGCTTCCCCATCTCGCTGGTCAGATGCTCTGTCGCCCCAGATTCCATGTACCAGTGTGGATCGATGGAGTAGGACTGAGTGTGTCCCTGTTGCTTCTGCGGCGCGGGACGATCAGCCATGGCGACCTGACGGGCATTGTTGCGTGTATCTTTGCCGTCATTGCCAAGACCAAGGAAGCTTCGCTGGAAGCGCTTATGACACTTGGAGGCCCAGTGCCCATCGCGGCCACAAAGCTGGCACACACGTGGACCGCCAGCCCCCGGTAAGGTCGCAGTAGGTGGGGGGGGCGAGGCGGGCGACGGTGGCAGCCCCAAGGGAGACCGGGGTGATGAAGAAGAGCGGCCACCCTTGGTGGCGGCGTTGGCCGAGAGGGAGCCAGTGCCCCTGGAGCGGCGTGTCTCGACCCGTTGCTCAGTGAGAAGGAGCCGAGAGAAAACCTCGTGTGCCAGCATGGGTGTCGAGTTGCCCCGCTCGTTGATGATCTCGACTAAGGCATCATACTCCTCATCAAGACCATTGACAATAAACGAGTTGAACTCGGAGTCGGTGAGGGGCTGTCCAATGGAGGCCAATGTGTCGGCGAGGCCCTTGACCTTGTTGTAGAACTCAATAGATCCATCCAAATGCTCCGTGATACTTCAAGATCGTGGGATATATTAAAACTGTGGTATTATGGACCAATTGGCTAAAATACTGTAGTTTTACAATACTTTGGTTTTTTAATACTTTGCTATCAAACATAGCCTTCCATTTTGAGAATAAGGTAGTGCAAAAGAATATAAAAAATTTCTTATAAATATAAAATGTTATCCTACAAATCAAACAACTTAGGGCATGACCAACGGAGGCATGAGTTGGTGCTGCCCCATGCCCTCCACAAGTGCATGAGATCGTGAGGCGCTAGCTTCATCTAGTACCTGCCCAACTTACTGCTCCCAACTGTCATCTTTGGTGGGTTTTATTTTCATCTCTCTCTTTCAATTTTCAACTTTCAACTACTTTATTTCCAAGACTAGAAGAGGAGAAGCAGCAGATCTCTCTCCCTACCGCTTTTTGCATCTTTTTTTTGTTTTTCTGGACGAGGGGGCTGGCTCTTTTGTAGGATGTAGCTTTAGTCTGCAAGCAGCACGTT
This sequence comes from Triticum aestivum, assembly GCF_018294505.1. NCBI lineage: Eukaryota > Viridiplantae > Streptophyta > Magnoliopsida > Poales > Poaceae > Triticum > Triticum aestivum. Next base: position 191,948,911 of record NC_057813.1, read on the forward strand.
GCGTCAATTTGGGACCATCTGAACCTTAGGTGGCACTTGAGGCACCCGTTCACCGTGTAGCGTTGTACAAGCCCTTACATAAAAATAGGAAAAAGTCCAAAATAAACCTTGAAGTTGTAGACGAAAGCTAAATCAAACCCTGAACTTTGAATCCCGAAAATTGGCACTCTGAACTTGTAATCCTGGTTTATTTTGGACCCTAGACCTGTTTGGCACATTGGGAAGACTACAATCCCGGCCGGGATTCCAGCTACTTTCACGGACTAGAATTTGGACCGGCCCACTATAACACAATAAGAATTCGTGAGGTTCAAAAAATGTTCGCACATTTCTAAAATTGTTCAAAAGTTAAAAATGTTTCTGTTTTCTCTTTTTTGCACAAATTCAACTCGTTTTGTGTTTTTGAAAACTGTTTGGAATTTCGTGTTTCGCACAAAATCAACTCTATTAGCATTTAAAAAAACTCTTCGTGATTTGAAAAAAAATCACATTTTTTAAAAAATATTCAGAATTCCATCAGTTTTTCATATGCTATGAAATTTTTTTCGTATTTTCAAAATTGCGTCACGTTTTTTAAATAATGTTTTTGGAATTTCGTAAATTATTTCATAAATAATGTATTTAAAAAATGTTCCGGATTGTTGGCAGTGCACTCGACTGGCCCAGCCCACCAGACATGAAGCGATTTTTTTTCCTTAACACGTAACGTAAAAATTATTTCTTTATTTTTCTTAATGGGCGACGTAATAATTCCAAAAAAAAACATGTTGTGGAGTCGAACTTGGGACCTGGTAGTCACTACACCAGACGACTATGACTGGCATAGTCAGAGGCCCGAAACATTTAATCAGAAACCAAAGCATCGAACTTTTAAAACATCTTTTAGGGGCAAACAACTATTGAAAATGTATTTATTTATGAAATCTTTGAACATTTTATAAAGTGCGAGAACTTTTTGAGAATTTCGAATACTTTTAAAAAACCAACAACTTTGAAAAAGCGAACACCTTTATAAACATTTTTGAAACCTAAACAAAATTTTAAAGTGCAAACACTTTTTGAAACATAAATTTTTTCTACAACCTGAACAAAATTTTAAAGTGCGGACACGTTTTGATACATAAAAATTTTCTGAAACCTGAAAATATTTTGTGAGATCTAAAAAATATCACAAGTTTTAAAAAATGTACGGGCCAATCCAAATGTTTATACAATGTATAATTATATTTGTATGATTAAAAAAATTATACATTCAAAAAAATGTAACATTTCAAGAATGATCTCGAGTTCCAAAAATTGTGTTTGTGACATTTTTAAAAGAATGTGTTTACAATGTAAAAAAATGTTTGCGTGATGTAAAAAAATGTGTCATAACCTTAACAGAATATATGTGGCATGTCCTTGAAAAAAGTGTATGCAAGTTTAAAAATGTGAACCATGTAAAAGAGTGGTGTGTAGTTTTATAAAATGTTTATTGTCATTAAGAAATTGTAAAACATGTAGTTGAAAAAATATTACGATGTATTCAAAAAGTTTTGAAAACATGTAATTTATAAATGTACATAATGTATTTGAAAATATCAAAAGTTTATCCAAAATATTTAATGTGTGCGTTAAAATGTACATTAGGTACTGAGAAAAATTAGACATGTGTAAAATGAAAAAAGAAAAGAAAGCGAAAAAGGAAGAAACTTAGAAAAACCAGATTAGTGCGCGCGCCCGAGCAACTGCGCTACTGGGCCGGCCCAATTCAGCAAATCCCGTCTATGTTCTGTCAAGGTTTAAAATTAATCGGGATTAAAGAGTTTGGTGTGCTGATTTCAGGGATTGAGAGTTGGAGGTTTGATTTAGCTTTCACCTATAAATTGAAGGTTTGTTTTGAACTTTTTCCCATAAAAATATCCCAAAGATTGCTTCAAAAGAAATTATTTTTAGAAATCGTTTGCTCGGTCCGTCCCATCCTAATCATGCGCCATGAATCATCCATCAGTCGGCACATGCCCCTTTTGACCAACCACTCTCTGCACTTTCGCAAGTGACAACAAAAATTATTCTCACCGATGACAACAAGGCGAATGGCCTCCGAAGCAGAGGCGCCGCCGGAGGACACCATGCCCTCCTCGTCCCCTGGTTCCCGCGGGCAGTCCGGCTATCCCGCCGCCTTCTTCTCGGTCGACCTCGCGGCCGCCGCGCGCCGCCTCCTCGCGTTCCTTCGCTCCGCGTCCGCCCGAGGAAACGTGGGGCCGCGATCCGTGCGGAGGTACGAGGAGATGTGGCTGCCGCTCGCCGCGGATGCGGCGGGTGGAGGGGGAGAGGAGGCGGCGATGCTGGTGCCCCCGCCCGACGTGCACCTCGTCTGGCTCTGCCACTGCTTCCACCATGTGAGTCTTCTTGCCGCCATGCCTTCTTTTACTGGTTGCGTTACGTCTTCATGACTTGCTCATTTTTCTGGAGGTTATTTTACTTAAGGCAAGCCAACGTAGCTTGAACAGTTGTTGCATTCACAATTTAAGAATACAAGATTACTTTGCTTGTTCTTAACAAAATTTGTACTGTATTTTGAAAAAGATCCCCTGGCTATACTTCATTTTCTCAAAAAAAAAATCACTGAACTTTAGGATCTACTTACGTTTGAGCCTTTAAAATTTTCTGACAAAGCGTGCGATTTCAAGTGGATTCTTCTGTTCCCAGGAGAGGTATGTCGCATACTGTGCATCAAGGTTTGGACGCCTCATCGATCGACCATCAATACTTGATGCTGAGAACGAGGAGCATGCCGCTGACTGTTGTCGGGACATCTGGGCCGCACGCTACCCATTGGAGCCGTTTGACCTTGACAACAATGATTTTGATGGAAATAATTCGAATGCCATTGAGAACGACAGTGCTAATAGCGAAATTTTCATGATGGTTCAAACATACGCCGGCCTAGCAGACCACTTTGCCTCTCCCTTTGTCTCAGAAGGTGTCTACCATGTCGCTGCGAGACGGCGTTACACGTGTTTCCTTGACCTCATCAGAAAGGGTGTGTGCACAACCAGAGAAGACACTCGGCTCGTGCCTAGCCTGGACATATTACTGATGTGGCTTGCTCATCAGGTATGTGTAGTGACGACTTGCCAATCCTGTTAAGCTGTTAAGCAAAGTAGCAATCGAATGCTTTGTTGCCATCTGCATATATACAGCTTATACAGTTGTTATGTATCCTTGGCAGAGTTTTCCGGCGAGCTATGCAACAGACATGACACTGATGTCTATCAAGGACAATGTTATGAAAATGGTGGTCAGTTATAGGGAGGTGGCCAGTGAGGAGACGGTGGAGAGGACAAGGATCTTGTGGGAGGAGGCATATGATGAGCCATACGATCTGTCTGGTTCAGAGGTTGATGCGGCAGCAGTTGGCACAGCAAGGGAGGCGTTCCACTGGCAGGCTGCAGCATCAGAAGAGGACACCAACCGGCTGTACAAGGGGTTGCAACCTAGATTTCTTATGGAGGTATTTCTTAGGCTGTCCAATCATATTTTAACTTATATGAAGAACTTGTGATACAGCTTCATATTAGCTAGATTGATAGTGTTCTTGGTGGCTGGCCAGTAAAAAACAATTTCTACTTGGCTACTTAATTCCATTCGATTCTTCTTCACAAAAATTCCATCTGCTTTGGCATTTCCTTATGTCTTGGATTGGTAAAGAACTGAGAACTTGGGGATCTGCCAGGCATGATGTCCACAAGCCATCATACTGTGGCAAATATTAACAAAACATTTGTCAAAAAAGCAAATGGTTTATTCCACATTATGGGCACTTCAAGACAACAAGCCCAAGATGCAAGATTACCTATATTGAATTTGTTAAGTAGTGAATGTAGTTGGTAGACCTGCAAATATTAATACTTTATTGCAGTCATCATATCGTAAAATATGCCGTGGATTTTTATGTCAATATAATTCAGTCATTTAATTATCTGATCACAAGAGTCTAACAGTATAACTGCGAGTAAAATGTTAATTCTTGTGTGCTTCTGTTCTATCCTTGGAAGAACAAAAAGCTAGAGTTTGCACCGTTATCGAGTTAATGAGCTTATCTGCCCCTACTCATTAGTATTTGCAGCTGATAGGTATCCGTAAAAAATTACGCACACATATCTATTTGTACTTCCACTGAAAGTTCTTAGAAATAATATCGTACCTAGAAGGCATGAACTTGAAACAGGAACATCTAGTGCCAACTGAGTTCGCTGTGGGGGCATCCCCCACCGCTTTCCCACTGAACATTGAAAAGTAGAGAATTGGCCCATGATGCACGACAAAATAAGGTAAATTAAGTTATTATCTAAACTCATTATTGGATACACAAAGGAAAGCTCACAACTATGACTTTTTGGTTTTACTAGATAATTGCACATGCGTTGCAATGGGGCCACAAAATAATTTGTACGCGATCACGTTGATTACATACCAAAAAATGGACTTTAGCTGCCAATTGAATCAGCACTTCCTTAAAAGGAGAATCAACATTTATTGACTTGCCAAAAAAGACAGGATTTTATATGGTAAACCAATAAGACGTGTGTGGCTTTCAACAAAAATATGTGGGCAAAAACCAGAGTAAAAAA
>NC_057813.1:191953863-191971233 GCF_018294505.1 Triticum aestivum
TGGGGAGCGAAACACGTGGGTGAAATAGGGAACCTTAAGTCTTTTTTAGATAGTAGAGATGTGAAGTATGTACCTATTTGTATGTTGACAATCATATCATTGATTCTTGATAACAGGTATGTGTGTTCCTGAAAGGAGAATTTGACAGTGAGCACATTAGCAAGGAATTTCTGCGTTTCCGGGCACAGAGGTGTTACAGATCATTAAAGCTCGACAAGTCAGTGTCCAATTTATCCTGCAAAAACTGGCAGAAAATGTGGCATATGTATTGTGAATTTGCAACCCGAGGTCTCACCATTGAGGTAAGGCGCAGCATGGGTGGATGCTTCAGGAACAGCAAGATCCTCAAGAATATATCATTCTCATGGAACGATATGCTGCATGAGAAATCACTTATGCTTTCAGAGGAGCTCGATGCCAGGATTAGGGTGATGGCATCGATTACCCCTCCAATTCAGGCACCTTACTTATTGAAGTGCGTACCTGACAGAGTCACTGATGATGGTGGAGCAATGGTTTCTGATGTCATATTGCGCATGAGAAGTTACCGTCCGCAGGAAGGACGGTGGCTGACCCGTACAGTGCTTGATTACGGTGGGAAAGAATGTTTCGTTGTTAGGATGAGGTATTGTTCAGAATCTATATGTATTTGCGTTTCGGAATCTATAGCTTAACATTATGTGGCAAATACCACACCCCTTGACAAGTTTTTGGTCAATTTTCTAACAAAATAGGGCATGCAGTCCAAAGATAACCCTTTTGCTTTTATATGAAGTTACAATCAGCTGTTGAGTGGTTATGTTACTAAGCTTATGCTGCGGGGGAATGATATTTACTGTTATATCTCAATTCAGTTGTGCTGAATTCAATTCCAACACGTGTAGAATAGGCAGAGGGATTTGGCGGAGAGGACCTGAAACTCCCATGGCAGTGAAATGGGAAGATAGGATCATTGAGGTCCGAGAAGGCTCATGGTCCTACATTGCAAGTGCAACATCCGTTGGTTATGCTCCGGGTAACTTCATTACTCTGAATAGTTGCTTGATGTCAGTATTATACCTTGTCTTGAGAGGAGCCTAGTTGTTTCCCTTTGTGATACAGAAAAGGTGGTTGGTACAGCAACGCCAACGAAATATCAACAGGAGAATAAGGTGGTTTGGCGTTTTTCAACTGGAGATGTACTGACAGTGTGGTTGGGAGATGACCTCAACTTTCAGCTACAAAATGAGACTTCAGAAGGAGAGGTATGGTCCCATAAGTTTCTTTCGCTCGATTTCTTGATGCATATTTTTGTCTGGTATTGGAGTTAGTATAGATAATCTTGAGGTGACATAATCACATAACTGTCCTGCATTTGGTGTTCATTGCTGAAAGCTCTGGTGGTATGAACATTCTATATTAGTTGATTTATTAGTAAATCAGTTACCAGGCAAAAAGGATTACGGCACTCCATCTTTATTATTGCTTTCAGAAATGCAACATATGTGAGTTGTCTGTATGTACAACAGATCCATCTAACTTTTCTTTTTGAGTAAATACATGTCATTTGACTGATCAACCATATTTGGTCATGTTTTCTATTTAATGCAGAAGTGTAGCTATTTTTGTCCGTAAAATATATATTTTTCATCTTAGACTAGCTAGATTCAACTGTGACAGATGGCATATGACTTGCACCACACATGAAGTGGAAGTTCAGTTCGCTACTGATATAGTACTTGATGGACTTTCCAGTGCCATTTTGTAATACCTTCTAACCACACCGCGATAAACCATATTAGCAGGCAAGGCTGCTTGTAGGGAGGAGATTGAGTTACAGCGTAAAGAAGGACAGCACATCAAATAACCACGAGGAAGAGCAGTACCTCACCCTAGTCCGAACATCACCAGATTATCCTGATGGTAGGGCAACCGTGCTCCTAAACTGGAAATTACTCGCAATGGAGTTCTTACCCAAAGAGGATGCAGTTTTTGTGCTCCTCTTATGCATGGCAATCGCACGGACAATGACGGAGATCAGAAGGGAAGATGTGGCCGGGCTTTTGGTGCGACGAAGAATACGCGAGCCGCAAGTAGGGCAGAGAGACTGGGGTTCCGTGATGCTGCCGGACTCACCTTCCCTTGACCCTCATTTGCAGCCGTGGTACCGGAATGCGGCACGTGTTTTGATCTCTGCAGAGACGGTGCTGCCTAACAGAGCGATGCCCGTTGGGAACTCGCCTACCGATGGCAAGGATGAGCTGTACAGGCAAGCTCTTATACCTTGAAGCCCTGATGGAGATAGTTTTTGTGAAGGAATGTACAGGACAAACGATGATGATGATCTTTACCACAGATTTTTTATTATTATGGTTGTACATGTCATCTGAAAAGGGCTTGATTTGTTGTTGTGTATGGTTTGCCTGTCGATAGATCGAAATCTTTGTATTGCTTCGAGTGTATTGTGATTCAGAATAATACAGAAGATATCCCGGAACATGTTTGAAAACTGTCCCAGAAAATATGTCAGGAACTGTTAAAGTTGTCACTGGACTAGAGAAGTTTCAACTACTGCAATTTCTTGAGGGAAACCTCATGCTGTTTGAACATGTGTAATGTAATAGTATTACAATGAGACTGATGTAATAATAACAACCAGAACCTTCATCATGCTAATGTGCAGCATGAGTTTTCTCCCTCCATTCCTAAATATAAGTCTTTTTAGAGATTCCACTACAAACTACATGAGGATGTACACAGACATATTGTAGAGGGTAGATTCATTCATTTTGCTCCGTATGTAGTCTGTAGTGGAATCTCGAAAGAGACTTGAGAGATATGTACATGGGTCAAAAGTTAGCTAGGCACAACCTTTTCGAAATTCGTATGATTTCTCTCAAAGGTTAGGAGGGGATGTACAGTAAATTATTCTTTCTTATATCATGCAAGCATCTACTACAAATTAACCCATGCCGCGTCCTCGTGATTCTTTCTTGGTGCTGCTGGCAGCTGGATTTGATGAATGCCGACCCGGCCATGAATCCCAGGAATCTGCTAGGTAGGTAGTGTTAGTTTCAGACTTTGGGCAGTCACTTGCTCATGAGGATGAAGACTGGGTCTGCTGCTGAACCCAGGAATGGTAGTCCCTCAGCAGCTGCTCACCCAGCATCGGGACAAGCCTGTCAAGCAGACCTTGCATCAGCCTGCCAAACAACACATACAGTGAATGCCTATGTTACTTAACTCAAAAAGGTGACACCCATCAAATTCAGTTTTCTTCTTCTTTGAAACAGGTAAAAAGGGCGTAAATTGAGGCGTTCAATAGGCGCCTAAGCATCTCCATGGGGGCACCGATCCTTTCGAAAGCATCGGGAAAGCACTTGATTCTAAATTGCAGGAACTTCTAAAGAATGCAGTGCCTTACAGGTTGCCTGGTTTCTCCACTGCCGATAGCGGGAGCAAGCTGAACGGCTTCGTGTACACCTGAAACATAAGAGAAACTTGAGGGCTCGTCTTGTAGGAAACCCTTGTCATCTGCTCATCCCTAGGAGCTGGGGTGATGGTAATATTCAACTAAACATATCATCTTAGTGTCATGCATCAGTGTGAATTTTGTGATGCAAGCTAGTGAGATTGCGATCCCGTCCTCATCTACGTGTTATACTATTCCATCCGTCCCATAATATAAGAGCGTTGTTGACGGCGTCAATGCTCTTATATTACGGGACGGAGGGAGTACATCACTAAACTGAATGCCATATTACCTCCAGGGTGACCTCCAAATAGACATCGATGTCCAAGCATGGCTCCTGATCACCATTGTCTCCCCATGTTATTCGGTTGGTCATAACCGCTGCCAACATCCAACACTCCAGCTCAGGCACATTGCATCTCCAAAAGAATATATTTAAAACTAACTGATTATGGTGATGACACTATATATTGGGCAGAGATATCAAATGTTTGGAAATCGTTTAGAAGAAAAGAGCCTTATGAGAGGGTGAAATTATGAGTAGAACATAAAGTAACTGAATAACTGATGCAACTATTCCACCATTAGATAAAAAAATGCGTGTGAAGAATGTTAGCTAAGCATGGATTGATGACCTGAAAAGAGCTCATTCTGCTGCTCGATCGAGACCGAACCCTCAAACTGTCACCAAAGGCAAATTGAAAAGATCATTTCATCTGTATAAATCACAGGGAGAATAGGTCCGTGGAATTAAGCGTGTGTATGTTGGTAGGTATACCCTGCAGGAGAGCATCTCGACGGTGCAGTCGTCGCGGGTCGGGGTGACGCGGAGGTCCAGGACCGGGGCGACCTGGAAGCCGAGGAAGCCCATGGGGTGCAGCGTGCACCTGAAGGCGCCGGCCGGGCCCGACTCCGACTCCGACTCCACCGGCGCGAAGCTCTGCAGCGCCCGGGTGTTGAGCAGGGACTCCACGCCGGCGGGGTGCCGCAGGAACTCGCCGATGCCGCCCTGGCCCGGCAGCACGTCCAGGAGCCTGATGCTCTCCCGCCGCCTCGCCGACAGCCGGGCCCGCCTCCCTGACGGCGTCGTCGCCACCGTCGATACGGACTGGCCGCGCTCGTCGCCGCGGTTGCTGCCCGCCGACGCGGCTCGCCATGACCGGCCAATGCGCCTCAACTTGTTGGGCGACTTGCATGGATCGGCTGCTGCTGCTGCTGCCCTTGATGATGTCGGGAATGGTTGGTGTCTGGCGAGGAAGAAGGAAGGTTTGGCTGCTGCTGCTGCAGTGGGCCTCATCCCACCGCCTGGATCTTCTAGGACGCAGCGGCTTTACCTGTGCATGGACATGGACTCGTGGAGTGACAGAGGGCTCAGGCCTCAGAGAGAGAGAGAGAGAGAGAGAGAGAGAGAGAGAGAGAGAGAGAGAGAGGCAAAGCGGAGCCAGCCACTGATGGAGCTTATCGTTTCTGCGCCTGCATCGAACTCGTCTCTGTGCTAATCACCCGCAGCCGTCGTGCACATGGACGTCAGTGTGTGGTTCCTGACACGCTCTGCTGTCATCTTCGTACCGGCTCATGTCCGCCCGTCAGAACCGGAAATTTTCCAAAAAAAAAACTACGGAATTTTGCTACTCCGTACTAGCAATTCCGTACTGCTCCCTCCATTCCAAAATACTCCCTCCGTCCGGGAAAAGTTGTCTCCGACGACATTTTGCGAAAATCACCTCCCCTTTCCTCCGACAAACAACACACTCCCCGCGCCAGAGCCAGAGCTCCCTTGCTCGTCTCCCCCTCGCCGGAGCTCCCCCGCGCCAGAGCTCACCTCCTCTGCTCCCCCGCACAGCTCTCCCGCGCGTCGCCGGAGCTCCCTCTCCCCACGCCACTGCCGCGTTGCTTCCCCCCTCCTCGTTCCTCTCATCGTCCCCCCATGGCGAATCACGGCGAGGAAGGCTCGACTTTTTTCGATCTGCTATCCGACGGCGTCCTTCCCCGAGGGCGGCGAGCCAGAGCTTCCCCTGCGCGTCGTCGACCACCTCCTCATTGGCTGGACGCCGTCGACCACAAACCCAGTATTCTCCAAGCGCACGCCGCTGTGTGGGTCGCCGAGATGCCGAGGCCGAGGCGGAGCTCCAGGCCATCGAGGTCGCGTACGCCGCCGAGTCCGGCAAGCGCCGCCAACTCCCAGACTGGTCCAAGGCACCCGCCCCCGCCTCCGTCTGCCCATAGCCCAACCCAGTCCCCTCGCCCCCCTCCTGCCAAGGTGCGGCTCCCCCCTCTTCTTGCCTCCCGCTTTCCCCTTCTTGTACTCCAAAATGCTTCTTTTGAGTACATTAGCTGTCAATTTAGTCTATCTTGAAGCTTGGGAGCTTCTTTAGCAAGTTCACTGTAAAATTGAGTACAAGATCACGGAAAATTTTCTGGAGTGTATGTTCTGCAGTCACTGAATTTTCTCGAGTGCATGTTTACTGAATTTTCTGAAGTGTATGTTCACTGAATTTGGTTTTCAGTAGTGTTAAGAGTTCAAATCAATAGTGCAGGTTCGTGTACATGGCCACCCCCCATGGATATGCATTGGGGCGCTCCTGGGAGAGAGGATTCATGGCCATCCTAGCTAGCTGCTAGGTGGAGAACGTGTTAGGTTCTTGCTGTCCGTGGCAAAAGCTGGGGCGATCGAGTAGGAGTAGCTAGCAGTGTTTATGGTGTGTGGTGTAGAGAACCATGCAGATGTCATGGGCAGGCACTCATAGTCTAAATTTCATTGATGTCAAATTTTATTTATGTGTCAAGTTTGAAATCAACTTGACTGAGCATCAACTTGTTCTGGTTTAGTGTAGAATCACTTAAGTAGATGGAGTAGTTATTTTTTATACTCTCATTGAAGACTGTGTTGCTAAATCGACATCAAGTTTAGGAACAAGTGTGTGTTCCTAAATAATCTTCAGTTTTCACTATATTTACTGTCAAGTCTGAAATTTTGATCTTTACTGTCAAGTCTGATTTGTCTCTGAACATTGGTTACAGCAAATTAGTGGTTAACTGGACATAAGGATTAGATCTTAGCTAGTGCTCTTTTCAGATGGCTTGTTCTCAAAATTTGGTACTCCATTAGAGTAACTTAATTCTCAATATTAACCGTTTCAGTTTCTAACAAGTTTCTTCCATGTGTTATGAATTAAGTACAGTCAATGATCAAGTGATCTCTTCTCCAAGTTGCCTGAAATTGAATCAGTCATTTAGTTAACTTGGATTTTTTTTTTCCAAAATTTGTACATTTAGTCAAGTTTCTTCCATGTGTTCTGAATTAAGTACACTATGGGATCATTTTATTTTACTGTAGATTTGCTTGCAACTGGTTTTAGAAGTATTGCTCGTTTTCCAATTTATGCTATTTTTTGATCTTTTATGCATAGTTTTATTAGAAGTATTGCTTGTCAAAAGAGTGTTTAGAGATTTTAGGGCTATGTCTAGAAAATCATACCAAGAGTACAAAAGATGAAAGGAGATCTTTCTTGTTGTGGCCAAAAGAAAATGGATGGATATACGTAACGTAGGAGGAGGATCATGTTTTCAGTGCCTTAGTACACAAAAGTAGGCAAAGTTTCTGTAAGAATATACTTAAATCAAGTTTATTCAGTTAACTAAATCAAGTTTATTCAGTTAAGGACAGAATTATTTTGATCAAGTAATTACTGTGACAACATTGCAACATTTCTTCAGAGTACATGATCAGTTTTGCCCCTTTTTAGTAAAGAGGTGCAGCAACTTTCTGGGATTTCTGAAACTTTAGTCACCGGGACAATATACAGTCACCTGGGAGTCACCTGGGATTTCTGAAACAATACCGCCACTTGGACAATTCAAAACAGTTAACTGAAAGTGTCTAAAACAGTTAAGTGTTTCTGGGATTTCTTTTTTCTTCTGCAAGGCATGATTTCTTTTTTCTTCTTCTTTTTTCTCTGGTGTGTCATGTCTTTTTTTAGACTAAAAGTGAATCAGAGCAAAAATCTTCTATGTCAGTGTGCTAGAAATAAGAAGACAAAATTGGACTAAAATGAATGACTGAAATTGGACAATTGGAAACTTTAGGCATGTTTGCAATTGGACAAATGGTGTATAAATCCAAATAAATCAAATAAATTCAAATGATTCAAATAATCTTAGTTTGCAATTGGAAACTTTAGGCATGTTTGCAATTGGATAAATGGTGCACACTTGTTTATTTCCTCTCTAGTGGCCTAATTCTAGTGGAACTTTGGTTGGTTAGTGCTCTTCTGTTGCTTTTGACTAATCTTAGTTTGACGGACCTGACTTGTGCTCATTTCCAGTGGACTTCACATTCCAAAGGAGGGACAAAATCTGGAGTAATTGATTATTTCCAAAATCTGGAGTAATCTTCTCAAGTTACATGATCAGTTGTGCTTGACTGAAAATTTTCACAGGAAAATTTTGACTGGAGTAACAGAGGCATAACAGTACAAATTACAGGTATAGATTGCTCTGTTCAACAAACTTCCTATCAGTCCAACAATGTTTTTGAATCTAAACTTTTTCAGTTAACAGAACCTGAACCTGAACATGTTCAGTTAACAGAACCTGAACTTTTTAACCTTCCCTCTCCCTTTTAGGCGAATGTGGATGTTGCACACTATTGTGAAGGTGTAGCACTGCCCAATTAAATTTCCACTTCACATATCTACTTCAATTTCTACTACAAATTCACCTTTTCAACAGTAGACGCGGGGCAGAGAAGTCAGACGGCGAGGATGAGCAGAAGCATCAGACGGCGAGGAGGAGCAGAAGCATCAGACGGCGAGGACTCGATCTGGGGGCGTTGGCTTCGCCCAACAGCTGCAGCATCAGAGGCTGGAGGGAATCGCGGCGGCAGCAGAAGGAAGCGGCGGCCGGCGACTTGCCCAAATCCCGCACCGGCGGCCGCGGGCGCGAGGAAGCGGGCAGAGGATGAGGGCGCGGGCCGCACCGGCTAGGGACGCGAGCAGGGCGACGAGGGAGGTGCCTTCAGCCGTGGAGGAGGCGGGCGTCCAGTTGGTCGCCGCGGAGGAGCAGTCACCTCCGTGTGGGCGGCGGCGCAGCTCGCCTTCGTGCAGGCGGCGCAGGCGGGCAGGGGCGCCGCGGATTGGCAGCGGCTGCAGGCGGCGCAGGCGGGCAGGGGCGCCGCGGATTGGCAGCGGCGGCGCAGCGGCGACGCAGGTGGACGGCAGCGCGCTGGGCTCTACGGTGGCTGCCGACGGCGCGCTGGGCTTGTTCCTGCCGCGGGCGTCCGGAGGAGGAAGAAGCAAAGGGGTAATTAGCAGGAGATTTAAAATCCTAAGGGTTTATTTGCAAAAATCATAATGAACTACGCCGTGGACAACTTTTCCCGGACGGAGGGAGTACTTGTCTTGATTTTGAACTAAAACCACGACAGATATTTTAAAACGGAAAGAGTACATTGCAAGCATGAACTTAATCATTTCCTTCCTCTCCGGCCTGGTCAACTCCATACTCACATGCAATCGAGAGAAACTATAATATGTTTTCTGTAAATTTCTCAAGCTCTAAATGAGCCAAAAACCAATCATATTGTGGAAAATATAGGATGGCTGAATATTATGTTGTATTGATCTGACCCGTGTAGAGGTATATATAGAGGTACAATGAAGGGGGAGAGACTTGGAGTAGAGGACAAGTTAAACCTATCCTATTTCTATCTCTTATCTCTATCTTAAACGTAAATATACTTCTAACATTCCCCCTCAGTCGTAGCGGGAGTGAAGCGGACGATTACGACTAAATTTGAAGTCTTGCTCTTTTGTCGTCTTCTCCGCTGCGCCATCATCCACTGCGTCTCTGATGGGTCAGCAGTTAGGGCGGTGACTGCGTCCCCTTCTGGTGCCTTCCTACCTTCTCCTCTATTCCCTCCCGCAGTCACAGCGGGAGTGTCGTGGACGCAAGTGACGAGGCAGACGCTGTTGACTGGAGTTTGTTGCCGATGAGTTGCTGTAGACGTAGCCATTAATGTCGAGGTAGCCGATCATGATGATGTAGCCGTGGTCGAGGTAGTCGTGGTCGATGGTGTGGTCGTCGTGGATGATGAAGCTGCACAAAGCCGGAGGCGCAAAAAAAAAGCGCTATGACGGAGCTGCAGACGTGGACGATGCACCTTGCTGATGTCAGAGGGTGCCGTCGGCGATGAGTCCACCGATTTTGCCAAGACCGGAGGAAGCCCATCGAGAACACATCGGTTTTGCCAGAACCGTGTGGCCGTGTAGGGCCGTCACTGTAGTGACGCCGTGTCGATGCAGTCATGTCGTCGTGGATGGCGCGGCCGATGCCGTCGTCGTGACGCCGTGTCGATGCAGTCATGTCGTCGTGGATGGCGCGGCCGATGCCGTCGTCGTGACGCGGTCATTGCCGTCGTCAAGGTCACGTCTTGCAGAAAAGTCTGTCAGAGGACGCTAGGTGTCCATCTTGTGGACGAGGCGGCAATGGCGGTGTGTTGATGAAGATGTTGGTGAAGACCATGTTGATGAAGACCTTGACGATGAAGTGTCTGTGATGGCGTTGCAGCGGCGTGTCGACGATGATGAGTCGCTTGAATGCGCCCCTCGCGGCGACCAAGTGTCGACGCCGTGTCACACCGTAGAAGTATGTTGGCTTGTAGCCTGGTGTAGTCATACAGCTGGATGCCGGCTCGATGCAGAGGCGTCGGTGTAGCCGTGCAGTACAAATCAGCGGCGGCGGTCGATGCAGTCATGCAGAAGATGATGTAGCTCGGCTCGGGATGTAGCGGTCGGTGTAGACGATGGTGTCGCGGGCGTCGGTGTTGGTGCAGATCGGCTCGGTGCAGATGTGTTCGAGAGTTTGCCCTCCCGTAATTCACGATGCGTGGTACTGAGGTGGCGTCGTGCATCGCCGCTGCTCGGTAGAGTCCGCTAGGATTTGCTTGGAGTAGCTCGCGGCTGGCTCGTCGATGGCTTATGGTGCCTTCCTGTGAAGATGCATGGCATCTTGTCTGCACGTGGATGGATGCACGCTATGAAGCCGGAGGTGATGCAGACGCATATTGTCGATGTAGATCGGATTGATGATGCTCACGCATGCAGATGGAGGCGTGCGCTGGGACGCGCGTATCAGCACGCCCGTAGCCGCATTAGCGTGTGCGGCCGCCTGCGTCGCCGGACGCTCGCATCCGCCGTACCGAGCCATGGTGTGGCCGTGATGCATGACAAGTATTGGGTCCTCCCATGCGTTCAGAGGTTGATAGCCGCCTAGTCGGATCGATTGGATCGGGGTTGCCGCCGAGTACGTGTGGGCCGTGTCGTCGATGAAGTCCGTGCCGGCGCTTCAGGTCAGGCTAGAGCTGGTATCGCCGTGGATGCCGTGGCGTCAAGGAAGCCAGGTAGATCGGTCCGAGCCGATCGAATCGGCGCTGGTGACGCTCGGGAGTCGAGGCCGTTGCCCTTGGATCTCTCGGCATGTGCAAAGCTAGCTAGCCCGAGGCTTGATCCATCACTGGCCAAACTACCAAGATAGCTCACGATGCGAGGATGCCGCACCGTCGCGGCCTGCCGGATCCAAGGTGCCGTATGCTTGGAGTCGAGGGAGCCGCCCAAAGCCACCAGACGGTAGGTCGATGCCACAGGTGATCGTCGACGCATACATCGATAGATCTAGGATTGGCCGTCGTTCGAAACACCAATTTTTGCTGGAATTTGAGGATAGCAGGATTTATTTGATGGCTAATTGAATCGATCTAGTGGATGGATTTTAGAAAACTCGAAATTGGAAACCTATGAAATTATAATTGGATCTAACCTATCTAATGAACCGATTAATCTTTGATAATCGGATGTCGCGCCCCCGGGGAGAGAAGATTAATCTCCCCGGGGGCGGCGCTGCGGAAGTGGTGAAGGAACCTAGGATCGACGTCGTGAGACTAACCGCTCTGATACCATGTGAAAAATATAGGATGGCTGAATATTATGTTGTATTGATCTGACCCGTGTAGAGGTATATATAGAGGTACAATGGAGGGGGAGAGATTTGGAGTAGAGGACAAGTTAAACCTATCCTATTTCTATCTCTTATCTCTATCTTAAACGTAAATATACTTCTAACACATATTATATCTAAATGGTCGATCTTCACTAACAATAATTCTCTCAAGTCTCAACACGTAGCATCCCATTCACCGGGTCATGCATGTTTGCCACATCATAATTAATCCTTGGAGTTGTCCACGACATCCTCTTTGAACCCACGCCATCTCATGCTGTTATGCATGTGGTATGGAAAATTGATTGAAGTTGGCGCGTACAAGACTTTTTGGAGATGGCTATGCATGTCGTGCATCTACTGGCTATCGCATCCTCCATTCCCAAATATTGAAGCATTTTTTTTTGGAAAACTCTACGTACATTGCTATAAGATCTTTTACAGATAGATCTAAGAACATGAAAGAGAGGGAATACCATATGTTGGTGCTTGAAATATTATTCATTAAATAAATGAATTTAATTGCTAAATTTAACACAATTTTTGTTGGGTGCAGTAACACTATTTCATAGCTACAAGTATCTTGACGTTTCGGTAACAATGCACGGGGGATAGGGCAGCAGTGCAGCACTACAGAGCGAGCAAAATTTCCACGAATCTTGCACAGACCTGGTAATTCTACAGTTGTGTAGAGTCTGTTTCGACAGAAAAAACTCGGTAATCCTAACTAAGCTGTTCTCCACGAGGCTCCGCTGTTTACAAGCTTGGTATATGCATCTCTGAAGTCGGCGAAAAATTTATCCTGGTCCTTTGCATAGATATTGATCCACCTGCAAGCAGTTTAGTGTCTCCCATGTCAGTGGACCGATTACCTGACATAAATATGAAAGGAAAATCGCTAAGATCCATTGGCCTAGGTTTCCTAACTTTTTTTTAGGTCGCCTATGCTGCTTAGCTTATCACCAAAAGTTCAGTCAGATGGCAAATATGTTAACTCATTGATGCTTGTGTTTTAAAGATTGGGCAAACAAATGGTGTTTAGAAGATTGTGAATGATCTACAGCATGTTATAAGCTAGGGCCACCCCTAGAACTATTCATGTAAGCCATCGGTAAGCAAAGCTGACTGTCTGGTTCGATAGAATACCTTAAGCATTCATCATCTTCAGTGAGTGCCCAATCTGTGGGCAGCCCTATCGGCATGCCAGCTTCACACATGAACACCACACATAAGTACATTTACAAATTAAGGGATATTAAAGGAAATGGTGATAATGTCACAATGACTTACATGAAGTTGGCCGTGGCTTCTCAAGGAGTACTTTGAAATAGGCGTTATCAAAAGCATTTGGATTTCCAAATCCTTTACCCCCAATTGTGTGAGCTCCAGACAAAACGACCATCTCCTGTGTCCTGCCAAGCAGACATGGATGGGCACTGGCTGCTTTATGGAATCCTTGGCAGAATTCAAAGGAAAATCATATACAGTTATACAATTTTGGCCACCGGAGCTAAGTTTCATTAGGTAATATAGACAACGGAAATTCACAGAGGTTGTCGGACAAAAGCGAGACTCACGAAAAGCCCTTTTTGCCAAATGATGTTTTCAAGGCCACCACATCCAATGTTTCTTCAGGAAGTTTACCAGTAGGATCAGCAGTGCTACATGAGAAATGCGTTAGTTCAGAAGAATAATGACAAGCACTAAATAGGAACACCCCTGGAATAGCTAAAAGTTTGGTTAATGCTGTAAGGAATTTGTAAAATGCCAAGCCACTATGATGCACCTGGAATCTAAACGGCCTAATCGTATGGGAATTTCAGGCCCTCCACAGAGTGCAACTGCTTCAGCACCAGCCACTGCAATCAAGTCCGCCCATGACACTATAGAGAAACAGTAAAAGATTGACTCCAGGATACAGATAAAGTTAAGTTAAATAAATACAACACATGTGTAAAGCATAAACCTTGCTGAACCTGGTTGATTCCTTCTTTTGCTTTTCGTAGTATCTGGTTGGTTTTAAAGCAATCAACAGATATGTCAAGTTGATGTTCCTTGGCAGGATATGGCACTATCCATGACAACAAGCAAAGAAGAAATATGTGTTGTAAAGGTACTTTCTGAAGAGGAAAAGAACCTTTAAGGATTTACTAAGTCCTGCATTTTCAGGTCTGTCAGCTTCATAGATTATGGAGCCATTCATGCCACCTGCAAGAAATTGTCATCAATCATCAATGTCTCACTATTGCTTTCTACTTTGCAACAATCATTTTTTAGATATCTTCAACCTTAGCATATTTGAATTCCCAATTCTAGACCATTAGCCTTTTAAACACATGCAAACCTTGCTCTGTTATTAAACTTCGGTAACATATAAATAATATCTAACCTGATTTGTCACTAATATCAAAAGTCCCTGCATCATGGAAAACCAAACGAAGCACGCCAGCTGCTTTCACCTTGGATAAGACATTCCTCACACCGTTTTGAATAATTGATCCATCATATGAGTCAGCCCTACAAAGTCAATCCTAATTAGCGAACTTCTTTGTGATTATCATGGTGATGATGTTTAAAGATCAAGAAACAACTACCTCAAAGTTCATAGGGATGTTTAAAGAACAAGAAACAAGTTTGAGTATGTTACTCTGTTCTGAAAATCGATATTCTGGGTCATACTTGATTGACCAGTGATCCACTTCTTATATTTGATTCTAGTCTATGATTGTACAGTTCAACAAATTGACCATAAAGAAAATGCTCACATAAATGTAGGTTAATGGCATTAGTTTTTTTTTTTTTTTGTGCGGGGGAATGGCATTAGGTTGATAGGAACTCTATCTCATAGGTATGAGAATTAAGTACAACATAGGAATGTAATAGTGGCTGAATACTGTACTTACGCACTCGCCATATCAACATGAGGAAGTAGAAAAGGGAGCAGAGCAACAGCAGCAAAATCTCTCCTTCTATAACATTGGGTATTTGCAGGACCTGAGGCCACTATACGCAAAGAAAATTTAATTGGCCAACAACATATTAGCAGACTGGAAGAAAATTCTTAGTTCTTGCTGTATATTTGTTTTGTCAAATGGTTGGAACGCAATACAAGTTTATTGTGTGAGAAAATATCCAGCTGTAGCAACTAGCTAACCCCTCAAAACTAGTCTCAATCCTCAAACTCTAGGAGGGAAGTATACTCATTATCAGCAACGTTCTCATTGTACAGATTCCCCAAAGCAACAAAAAATCAGCAATTTGCCGATGTTCTCGGCATTACAGTGCTACTATTTAATGCGAAAAATTAGCAATGAAATGCGCCATACCTGAAAGGCTGTCTACATTATGCTGTTCAATGGGCTCTGGGCATGCATAAATAGAATCAGCACTGCACCTACTACCAGCAGCAAACGCTGTTATCACAGCCTTCCCAGTTCTTCTACTCCTGTAACACCACGACATCCACATGTTATTCGCCGTCCATGGTCGACCTGAGAGGAGGGGGTGCAAACATTACCTGCAGGCGCAAGGACTGCAGCTGGAGAAGAAGAAGCTGGAGGAGGCAAGATGGGGGGTGTTGGTGAGCTCCATCCCCTTCCTGCTCGCCTTGTTTGAATGCCAGTAATGGTTGCTGGTGCCCTGAAATGGAAGAGGAAAAAGACACAGCTCACTAGTCAGCCTATCTGTACCTGGCTATCCAGGTCCATGTGTGGTTCCCAGCTGACGGTCCCCAAGCAGGCACTTGGATAAGCCGCTTCAGTGGTAAATATCCATCCATCTATATTCTGTAGTGCTGTAAGAATATGCCTCTGAACTCCAACACTTGTTATCCCTGTAAATTCGCAATAGATTTTGAGGTGTTGACGGTATTTTATGTTCGCCGTGATGTCTTTTTTTTTCACGCATGCTCCCATATGTCTGCCTACCATAACAGAGTATGGTTAATGTTTCTGCCTCTGAAAATTAACATCACAAAATTACCCCAAAATAGAGAAAATGCCAAAAAAAGAAAACTGTGGTACACAGAACTCAGAAAACAAACCAAGGCAAGATCTCTCCACCCAGATCGATTTAAAAATCATCATTGCTGCCCAGCAGTCATTTTCACAGAACAAGAGAGCAATGGCAGGTTTTTTCTGAAAGAACATCCATGACAGGAGCAAAGCAGTAGTGAACTTATAAAAGCAAAGGGCGACGAATTATCAATTACCGAGCACTTCAGTAACAGAAGTAATATAATTTACAAGAAAGTCATCATGTGTTCAAATGCGAGTTCTCTGCTGTAATATACATGGCAAAAACACATAATGAGAGAAGGTTACGGGCTTACGTAAATACTAGGTTACAGACTACACAAACACAATAGTCATCCTCAGAGCTACTAATAAATACTATCATATAGATTTGCATACAATACTTCTATCGTTACCGATGCAAGATAGCTGCGCCTCAAATTTACAGGGAAATATACATGGATCTGGCATGCAGCTTGCTTATGAGTCAGGACTCTTTGATGATGGACTGAATGGCACTTGGTCGGCACAATCCAAGTTATCTCCAGAGTGCTGAGCACCAAATCCCATCAAATCAAGATAATGTTGATAGTGGGATATAATGCCATTCATATTATCAATGGACCCTTTACCACAGATGGCATCACCATACAAAATGTTCATTGTCGCACCGAAGCCAGGATACCTCTTGGACAAAGTGTCTTTCTTGGTTGGTTTCCAGTTGCCAACAAAGACATCATGGGCTGATGGCTGCTTCCTCTTCATTGGAGTCATCCACCTCCAGATCGCTGCTTCAAACGCTAGCGTGGCATTCTGTTCCAATAACTCTGGGTGCTTCAACAGATCCTGCTTGATACCCTTACCCACAATACCATAGTTGTAGTTCCTGAGGATCATTAACAAGCAGATTCAAAATCAATAGCTAGACCCAGCCGGTTCCTAATTAACAACAAATGACAGAAGAACATATCAGCCTGACCAGTAAACAGGAAGGGCGCCTCGACCATAGTACTCAACTCCTTCAGCACAACGGTATAATTCATTGCTGTCGTCACAGTAGCTCTGGCTTGGGCTCATTTCATGGTTGTAGCAAAGACCCCAAGCCAATGAACCACCGTCAGCTAGACTATATCCACCTGTAGGAGTAACCATCCAGTAATATGAGATGCCACTCCTGATTATCACCTTTAGGTTAAGAACGAATCTTCTGAAGATCTCTAGTCAGTTGTACAGAATTATACTACAAATTAAAACTTGATGGGCAATAATTATACTGCTAACAATGCTTTGCAGATGTCAAGTTTCAAATCTGGTAGGAGCCATTCTGATGAAACACTATTCCAATGGAAACTAAATACTGTACTACCAAATTCACATTTCGTTGGATCCGGAAAGCCCACACATAGTTTAACCCTGGCTTGAAATTCATGAAGCCTATAGTTAAAACTGTTACTGGCAGATGTTGATTTCTCTATATCCCGGAAGGTGAATTAGAATGAGGAGCAGAGAGAAGAGTACACGAGGTCTTGGCGCCGACGTGGCCCAGGAAGGCGGCGACCTCCTTCATGCTCATCTCCCTGCCGCCGGTGGTGCCGAACCCGCGAGGCTCGTAGAGGGCCGCGGCGGTGATGAAGGCCCGGTAGTCCCAGAAGCCGGCGGCGTGGGCGAGGGAGTTGTTGCGCTTGGCGAAGAGCTCCTCAAACTGGTAGGCCTTGAAGTAGTCGGTGATGGTCTCGTTGCAGCAGAACCTGCTGCCGCTGCACTCCCACCCCTTGTCGCAGGCCGTCTCGCCGCCCTTCTGCCTCCTTGCGTCCGCCGCCGCGAGCAGCGCCGACAGGAGCAGAAACCACGCCGCCCGCACCATCCCCATTGCCGCCGCGGGACCGGCGCCGGAGGAGGGGAAGCTGGAAG
>NC_057813.1:191971518-192000891 GCF_018294505.1 Triticum aestivum
GGTGGTTGGCTTCGTTCCCTCGCCGCGTGATCTGCTCGGGAGGTGAGAGGAGGAAGGAGAGCTGGTTGGTGGCCGTCGACGCAGAGGGAATGCCGGTGCGCGGCAGCTGTTCCGGGGCATTTCCGTCATTTGCAGCAGGGCAATCGAATTTCTAAAATGGAATTACAGAGAAAGAAAGAAAGAAAAATGGAACATAACGCAACTCAATTCCCGCGAGGCCTCTTTGTCTTCTTCTTTTTTTCGAGGGAGGCCTCTTTGGTTTACAGTAATTTATAGGATTTCTATAGAATTTTTTTTTGATCAAAAGGGGTTTCCCCCACCCCATTTAAAACAAAAAAGAAGCTAGCCAACTCGCTCCTAAGGCGTTCCCTCGATGGCAAGCTTCGTTGGCCATTGGATCGTGGTCAGTTTGGTTTTTGGCTTCGTTTGAGCCGTTAGATGCTCGTTGCTCTCGCTGCTTGTTTTGACCACGTGTTAACTTCACATGGCCAATGATGGGTGTGCTCTTGTCCCGTGCCTGTTGGCTGGGTAAGCTGTTTCGAGGTGCGGGTGTGCCCTCTCCCCGCACGCCGCGTGCGCGTCGCGCCATTTGCGGGAGCGTGGGTAGCCATGCCCTCGAAAGCACCTTGGTCCAATCCCATCGCCCCGCACGCCACAACCCCTCCCTCCTTCTTCGATCTCTCTCCCTCCTCAGCCGCCACAAACCCTAGCCCCCTTTCCTACGATCCAGCTGTCGCTACCCCTCCTCCATCCGACCTCCGTCGTCAGCCGCCGCCGCCGCTACGGCTCCTCCGTCCACCGACTCCGTCCGTGCAGGTGGCCAGTTTCCTTCCGCCCCGACCTTCTCCACTGTCTCCCCAGTTCACCCCCACCCCTTGCTGCCCGAGGTGCCCATCTTTCCAGGTCATGAGGAAGCCGCGTGAGGATGTCTCCACGGTAATCGGGGAACCACCACGGCGTGCCGCCGGGGGAAGCCTTGGATCCAGGGGGCCTCCCCGGGGGCGCAGAGGAGGGGGTGTGGAGGCGTGAGGCCAGAAGGAGTTTGGAATCGCTGGAGGAGCACAGCCCGCACGGGGGCTGGTCATCGCCAGAGCAGAGGGGAGGAGGTCGATGCAGGGGACGCCATGTATGGTCGGGGCGCTGGATCTGCCTTTCCCCATGCCACCGCTGTCCTACGTCAACGATGCCGCCATGGCCTTCTCGCCACTGACCTCTTTCCACGAATTTTTGCCTTCAACGCTAAGGTGAAATGACTCTTCCCATCTGACTCTATTTTCAGTTTGTTCTTCCTGCTGCTATTTCTTACTCTTCGGGAGCAGGGACGGTCTGTAGGCTAGCGGTAGTGGAATGGAATCCCCTTGTCCAGTACCAGCCGGTGAAGATGGAAGGAAGCCACGGAACCTCAAGGCTTAGGAACTTTTTGGGATAACTGAGTTGGTCAATGTCAAAAATGGAAAAGGAGAAGGAAATCACCATTCGATTTATGATTGGGCGTAGGTAAGGTTATTGACATCAAGCTTTATGTTTTATAGAAAAAAGGACTCAACAAAGCTTCAGATTCTTGTTATGTTGTGATTTTGCAAGATCTTTGTAGTTATTTAATTGCTCAACCCAAAAGACGGATTTCACTCAACATATGGTGTGTTATATTACTGATTATTTAGAGTTTTAGACCTATTTAACTTTTGCTAAGAAGAAGTGCACTGGCTCTACTTTGGAATAATGAGATTTGTCGTAATTTCAACACTGGTACTCATGGTGGTTTCAGTTCCATGGACATTGTGAGAATGGCCACTTTATTCCAGTGTATTATTTCCAGATCTCATGTTTGTCTAAGTCACCAAGTTAATCCACAAGAATTTGTTTACTTTCTTGGCTATTATGGTTAAAGGCATCCTTTTATTAGAGCTATAGTTTTTGGACATGTTCCGGTTTGGTTATTTTTTATGAATTTTGAATATGGTTCAATTTGATCACTTTTGAGACTCAGTTAGAACAGATAAATTTGTTTCTTTACATATAGTTCCTAATTAGAAAAGCCTCATATGTAGGTTGGAGGCATTGGTGTGAAGGTGTCGTGAGTTATCTGCAAGGGCATTGTTGTGACGTGCTCCTCCATATCTCCTGCGAGTTCTTGGTGTGGCGATCATGGCTCTAGATAGCAGCGCTTCAAGGTCACTTAAGCCTGAATGAGTTATCAAGTCTACTGGAACCATTCATGTTTAGGCTTGTTCATTGGTTTTCGAACAGACACTCCCTTAAGTATGTTTGATCACAATTAAAAGGAGGAAGTCAGATTATTGCAATGTAAGTGCCTGAACTCGAAGCTTGATCCACTACCACTTGCTCCTGCCACTGTGTCATAATATCTCATTTTCATATATAAGATGATAGTAACTGAATGATCATATCAGGAGTCCGTTATTGGCAGCCTTGTGAGGTCTTCTTCATAACATGTTCTCCTATTTTTAATGTTTGTATTCTCTTTGTTGCAAGGTGTGGCTGCACGTAAAGTTGTCAAGATGATCTGGTGCTTGCTCGAGCCGTTGATTACTGCTGCTTTGCTAAGGTTCAAGGTAACCCCTTTACCATGATGACTACCAGAGTGACCTTCGATGTGTATAGATGGTGATGCATATGGGGACAGACAAGAACTAGCGAACTTAATATCAGATTCCCTCAACTATGAATTCTTTAATTATTGAAGGCTTTCATATTCATATCAATACAAGGCGGAATATGATGCAGGTGAATGCCTTTATTTTGTTTCTTTACGATCTTCTCCTCTACTTAATGATAGATGCAGTGTATAGGGTCATCGAGTCAGTTTGAATGCTTTCGTGACAACCGGTATAGCACTGAATCAGGCAAGGTGTGAATAAGTGTGCTTAAATGCTTGCTTTGTTTATGTGTTTACTGCTTACTGTGTTGTACAAGTTCCACTTTTGAATCTGCCCTCTTTTAGGCATGTGTATTTCCCACAAATATGTTGGTAAATGTGTGCACTACATAGTTTTCAGGCCAACTGGATTACGAGAGCCTCCTCCCTCTGCCCCTCCTCACTAAGGAGGTCAGATTGATCTAGCATCTTTTCCCCTAATTTAGGGGTCCTCCCATGGCCCCTCCTCTACTCGGCTCTCCTCTGTCCTATTTCTCCTCTATCAAAAATACGAAAACTACCACGAGAAATAAGTGCTGCTTGCTGCTCTTCACTGCTAAATATCACGATGAAGTATATCAAGTGACATCGTCCCAGAAGAAGAGATGAGCAGTCAATATACAAAGAAAAAAATCAGGGCCAATATTTGCATGAATACTAATTCTGGCAACATGTTAATGATTCATAAATAATCTCCCGTTTCCTCTAACCTATGTATGTCTTTCTATATTAATTCATAAAAATGAATCAGCATAGTTCATATTTGATTTCAAGATAAAGAAATTCGAAAGATGTATAAGAGGTGAATCAAATGACATTATTTCAAAGTTGTATAACATATATCATCACTACTAGAAAACATTTTGTAGGAGGCTACATTTAATCTTCTGTACTAAATTCTTCATTGCCTTCCCATGATGGTTGGAGAGGGCAGGCCTGGCGCAGTGGTGAAGTCCTCCCCACTTGTGCCAAGAGGTCCTGGGTTCGAACCAGCCTCTCTGCATTGCACTTCGCAGGGGTAAGACTAGGTTCCTATAATCCCTCCCCAGACCCCACCTTGTGTGGGAGCTTCTATGCACTGGGTCTGTCCTTCCCATGATGGTTGGAGTACAATTCTCACAGGAGGTCCCGTTAATGTTATATTTAGAGGGTGTCAAGTTTAGACCATCGTGCCTACGGTAACATTTCATAAAATCCACGCTAATCTTATGTGGGGCTCAAGTCGGATATCTAGGGTAGTTCTATTAATTCCTGAATGGTTGCTCGGGTACCAATGAATTTATTTATTTATTTTTCTTCTTCTAGCTGTTGTCAAATACTTAAACATTTCCCTTTCATACTATTTTAGATTTAAAATGAGAGTTGCCATTCTCCAACAAGTATAGTCGTGGGTTAGTTGTTGACAGCTCAAGTGTAGTGTACATCAGTTACACATGAATAGATTGCTTTTTAGTGTATTGCACCATTTAAAAGGAAAACTTATTACACTAATGTCATTCTCCAGTAAGCATAGTTGGATCCAACCTGATGTTGTTAAATGCTCAAGTACTTTCCTTTCATATTATCAATTACACCTGACAGGTTGCTTAAGAAGGTGCAGTACACTACATCGCTACACTCTATAGTAATGGATTGCTGGAGAAGGGTGCAGTACACTGATGCCATACTGTGTTACACTGGTGCCATTTCCAAGCTAGTTCAAAGCCATTATTATTCCTCAGATGGCGCAATGGAATATGGCCATTTATATTTCTTATTTGTTAACAGTGTTGTGTACTGTAGATGAATTATTGATTAAACCTGAATGTCGCTGACTCGACAGGACAGTGGTAGCGACATGTTTAACACCAGGTGTTGCAGCTACTCTCTGATTACAAAGGATGTTTAGAATCAGAACAAAACTAGGTATTGTGTCTTGTGGCATGCTGAGACTTTCAAGAAAGAGGTCCTTATCAGAGAAGCATTCTCTTCTTACAACTGATGTATGATATGATTCAGTCCAATCGTTATTTCTCTGGGGCATCGACAATGTAAGCATGTTCGATTCATTACCATATGTTTTCCTCTGAGATGCTTCCGTCTGCTAGATAACATTTTTTGGTCATGTTGCATCACATGGCTTGAGCAAGTAACACTTATTTTCTACTTTTAACTCCGTACTAATGCCTTCTTGGTTATCTTTTATGTTGAAACTGCATAATGCAGTAAGCAATACCCATGGCAAGTCTCTCTGTTATGGAAGGTCCACCAACCATAGCGTCAACTCTTAGATTCTTTCACATGGCATGAATTCTTTTCTACAAAGTGGATCCTGTTTTTCTTTAGGTGACAATGCATGCTGGTTCTTTTCACTTGGAGAAAGATTAACTCTGGAAGGCAGTATTTTCTTTGGATTCTTCCACTCTCCTTTTCATGGTGCCACTATTGACATTCAGTTTCTGAAGCAAGTCATTCCCTATATAATGTATTTAGGCATCTTGCATTTGCACATAATTTGTACCAGCAATTCGTGACTCTAAGAAATGTAGTGGTACCTTCTCTTTCAGGCTTTAAACCCGATCATTTTATTTTTTTAGGTTTTTTTGTTTTGTTTTAAGAGCAATATAGGAGTTGATATGTAGTCCCCAGGCCTCTTTGTATTCTACTATGTGTATGGGCCAAAGCACTCATGATTTTAAAGGCACGTATATTTTTAAACAAAACCCTATGTATGTTTTGCTTGAACACGAAGTTACTAGAAAATACCAATATTTTCAATGTGAACATGATTTCAAATGAGTCTCATGGTAGCAAATATTTGTGCTATAAAATTAAAATGTGTATACATTTCATTATAGACAACAATCCACCATTTGTCTTATTAAAGGTGATTGAACCATGGATAACAATCCACCATGTGTCCTATTAAAGGTGATTGAACCATGGATAATTTTTTCATCGCGAACATGGCTTTAGCGGGTCTCTACGCCATTTGGCGCAACGGGTCAACTAGTTTTTATAAAAAAACGAAGCAGCAAGTCAGCAAGACTGTTACAAGCATTCGGGTCTACCCGAAGTAGCAGACCAGAGAAAAGAAAGAGCTACACACTCTAATGTTTTTATGCAGAACAAACTGGATTAAAAACTACCGAAAGGAAAGGATATCTTAATGCCATCTAAGGCCAAAACAAATTCATCATTCGAGCCGTGCGAGTAGTATCACAGAGGAGACTTTCTGCATTTTTTCTTCACTCCGAGTGGGCCTTCAGCGTCCCACCCCGGGTCTTCTTCGTGCATGCTCTCAGTCCCAAGCCCAGGCAATCCTTAGCAGCTCGCCTCTTCGCCGATCCAGAAGTTGAAGGCATCTTCTCAGCAGTACCGATTGATCGCGCCCACATAGAATCTTCCATTGATGTAGCGATGCGCTGATCCTTGCGAAGATTGTACGGGTGCTTGTCCATGGTATGCCCTGAAAACACATGTCGTTACGCATAGTCCAAATGCCCTAGATGGTAGCAACACAGGCAATATTAATCACAGATTTCTTATTATTCATACTCCAGAAGGAGGATAATTCGGCCATATTATTAGGGATATTAAACTCAAAAGAGTCAGCTACATCACTCCAAATCTGTCTGGCAACTACACATTCAAAAAAGAGGTGGCAAACTGATCCCTCTTCATCACAGTATAAACACTTTAGGTTCTCCACCACCCTCCTTTTGTTTAAATTACTCTGGTAAGAATTTTATTGTTAAAAGCAAGCCACAAAAATTTCTCTCGAGCTCTTTGATGTGTACGAATGAATTTCTATTCCTTCTTAGAATTGGTTTATATCCTTTACATTTCAAAGGAAAGAAAAACATTAACTAAGACCTAATGAAAAAGATCACTATCTGAGGAACCAAATAACATTTTTTCATATAGGAATTAAGTACATGTCATCTCATTTTTAATAATTTTTTTATTTCTATAAAAAATATAACGTTACAAAAATAGCGGTCCAAGCATAAGGTCATTAGCTAGATCTCATGTGACAACTTTTTTCTTGAGACGTGGTCAACTTCAACCGCACACACAAAGATGATGCATTGACGATGGAGCTAAGTAATAATGACCTGCTTGTCTCTATTTCCTACTTTTCCTCGATATACGTCGCCATAACCCCACCTCAACCATCATCCAGGCGGTGCGGGTCCTTTTAACGTTCCACCTCGGTGTCGTGCTAGTCCTCATGTTGCTGATGTGTATGCTCCACCTCCGCCAAAAAAAAGATAGAAAGGGTGGAAAAGTAGGGAAAAGTGGGGGACGCTATTGGCACTTTGTCCGAGGACACATTTTAATATGTCCGCGGACACGTGGGGGATGGGATTAGGTGAATGCTCTTGGAGATGCCTAAGGTAGCAAAGGTAGAAACTGAGAAAGGAAACATTGTTGGATCTGGGCATTAAGATGGGTTTAGATAGAACACTTGCTCTCATTGTGACACTAAAGGATATGATGATGCAGAGGCGACAATGATGTGAATATGGTAGTGCTAAGGGAAGAGAAGTTTGAATGAGGAGGTTGTTGTGGTGGCTTCATACGCCTTAGACATATTTATAACTAGATAATACCCTACGCGTTGCTGCGAGGATTGGTTGCAATATATTTTGATGAGATTTGATTTCTTTATATAACATAAATATTTGATTGGTAATAAGAGAAGTAAAACTAAAAAATACATGATTTATTTTACTTAATTATTAAGGTTGCATGTGTACATGTGGAGAGAAATATATTAATGGAATAATCTATTTGGTTATATAGGTTCTGATGCTGCACTGCGCATTGTTGCGGTATTCTTAGCTGACATTAAGGGTCTTGTTTGAAAAAAGTAATATAAGGCTAAATTGGCACCGACAATTCCAAGAACAACAATGTGACATGGACAAAGTATATTCAACGTTCGATCGTATTGGATTATCAATGCTTGATTGCCGGGAGGTTATCTTGGTTATTTAAGAGTGTCAACTGTGACACATTGAACTGTATAAAAATAGGTTTGATGAGAAAACGAGGGATGTTAAGGAATAGTATCTCATCATATTTGCAGCTCGCAAGTAGATATTAGTACATGACATTTATAAAGCTAAAAACTGGAAAAAGAAAGATGTACCCAACATTTTTTCCCATCGAATTGCTTGATGTCACCGCACGACCCAACAAAATGTATCTTAGGGCATCTCCAAAGCAGACGTTCAAACCACCTGCAACCATTTGGACCGCGCAGTCCAGACGCGTTTTGCCATCCAACGTGGCCCTATATCCGTTCGTGGGCCGGTTCGGATGTCCCTTTTCTCGTAATCTGGAAGCAAGCTAGGAGGTGTTGCGGGAGTCCGGATGATAATCCTTTGTCGTTAAGCTAAAGGGGTCTTCGGTTCCAATAAAGAATACATTATTTTCATAAGGGGCCATGTTAAAATACGCCCCGATTACCTAGAGTATATCATTGCTCGGGTTTACACATGGATGTAGTAAAAGAAGGAGCCGAGCATAACATATTAATGAGGGCTTTGGATCCCGATGAGTCCTCGGATATGGTGTCAATTTGGAAGATCGAACTCTACTACGGAGCCGAAGACCAAGAAGACGAAGCTGTCCCGAGGAGTGATCCACGGTCCTCGGCTTGAAGACTAGTTTAGGGGCTACGACGGTGTCCTGGATTAGGGGGTACTCACCATGTTGGCCTATCATTCATGGGTCGGCTCGAGGACCACCGATGCTACTTCTTGAGCTTGCATTGATT
Organism: Triticum aestivum; assembly: GCF_018294505.1. Lineage (NCBI taxonomy): Eukaryota > Viridiplantae > Streptophyta > Magnoliopsida > Poales > Poaceae > Triticum > Triticum aestivum. The sequence continues at coordinate 191,979,945 of NC_057813.1, forward strand.
TTTCCCTTGAAGAGAAAAGGGTGATGCGGCAAAGTAGAAAGAAGTACCCTCAGTTAAGAACCAAGGCATCAATCTAGTAGGAGGCACAAGCAAGTCCCCAATAGATGCACCTGCACAAACTAACAAACACTTGCACACAATGCGAAAAAGGGGTTGCCAATCCCTTCATGGTCACTAGCAAGAGTGAGATCTGATAGAGATAGGTATAAAAGATAAGTAAAGGTAAAAGTAAATAAAGGTAAATAAATTGCAGCAAGGTATTTTTGTATTTTTGGTTTTATAGATCTAAAAGTAATATGATAGGAAATAGACCCGGGGGCCATAGGTTTCACTAGAGGCTTCTCTCTTGAAGAAAGCATACAGTAGGTGAACAAATTACTGTTGAGCAATTGATAGAAAAGCGCATAGTTATGACGATATCTAAGGCAATGGTTATGAATATAGGCATCACGTCCGTGACACTGACTCCTGCATGCATCTACTACGATTATTCCATACATCGACCGCTATCCAACATGCATCTAGTGTATTAAGTTAACAAGAATGTAGTAACGCCTTAAGCAAGATGGCATGATGTAGAGGGATAGATCCAAGCAATATGGTAAAACCCCTATCTTTTTATCCTTAGTGGCAACAATACAACACGTGCCTCGCTACCCCTACTGTCACTGGGTGAGGACACCGCAAGATTGAACCCATCACAAAGCACCTCTCCCATTGCAAGAAAGATCGATCTAGTTGGCCAAACCAAATCCCTCGATCAGAGAGAAATACAAAGCTATCTTAATCATGCATAAAAGAGTTCAGAGAAGACTCAAATAATATTTATAGATAATCTGATCATAAATCCACAATTCATCGGATCTCAACAAACGCACCGCAAAAGAAGATTACATCAAATAGATCTCCAAGAACATCGACGAGAACATTGTATTGATGATCAAAGAGAGAGAAGAAGCCATTTAGCTACTAGCTATGGACCCTTAGGTCCGTGGTAAACTACTCACGCATCATTGGAAGGGCAGCAAGGTTGCTGTAGAGGCCTCTATGATCGAATCCCCCTCCGGCGGAGTGCCAGGAAAGGCCCCAAGATGGGATCTCACGAGAACAAAAGCTTGCGGCATCAGAAAAGTATTTTTGTGTGCCCTCTTGTGTACAGGGAATATTTTGGTATTTATAGAGCTGGAATTAGGGTTAGGAGGGCTACGAGGGGCCCACAAGCTTGCAGGGTGTGCCCTGTGAGCTTGTGGCCCACTTGTGCCTCTCCTGGCCTCCTCCAGAAACTTCATGGTTGTCTTCTTGTCCAAGAAAAATTCTCAAAAATCGTTTGGTATTGATTTTATGTAAAAGACAAAAACAAGGAAAAATAGCAACTGGCACTGGGCACTAGGTTAATAGATTAGTCCCAAAAAATGATATAAAATAACATATTAATGCATATAAAACATCCAAGATGGATAATATAATAGCATGTAACAATAAAAAATTATAGATACATTGGAGACGTATCAACCGACAACCGAAGAATAGGCCACGTAAGCTATGGCCTTCAGCATACTCAAGATGGAATCCTCCAAAGATTTGGCCTACACTTCAAGACGTATTCAAATATTCGGCATGTTTATCTCTAGATGCAACTGACCATGTGTTACCTTAGGTACCCCTCGGTCCCTATATAAGATGAGGGTTTTAGTCTATAGAGGCAGGTTAGTTTCATTCATACATACGATCTCAAGGTAGATGATCATGTACTTTGTACCTCATCCACAATCAATACAATACAAGCAGGACGTAGGGGTTTTACCTCTTTGAGAGGGCCCAAACCTGGGTAAATATTGTGTCTCTCTACCTCCTATTACCATCAAGCCAAGATCACCAGCTTAGGACCCCCTACCCGAGATCTACTGGATTTAGCTCCAACAGTCGGGTGCTACCTCTTGAGCATGTGTTGGTTTTCCCTTGAAGAGGAAAGGGTGATGCAGCAAAGTAGCATAAGTATTTCCCTTAGTTTTTGAGAGCCAAGGTATCAATCCAGTAGGGGGCTACACGCAAATCCCTAGTACCTACACAAACAAATAAGAACCTTGCAACCAACACGATAAAGGGGTTGTCAATCCCTTCACGGCCACTTGCAAAAGTGAGATCTGATAGAGATAATAATAAGATAAATATTTTTGGTATTTTTATGATATAGATTGGAAAGTAAAGATTGCAAAATAAAGTAGATAGGAAACTTATATGATGGAAAATAGACCCGGGGGCCATAGGGTTCACTAGTGGCTTCTCTCAAGATAGCATAAGTATTACGGTGGGTGAACAAATTACTGTCGAGCAATTGATAGAAAAGTGCATAGTTATGAGAATATCTAGGCATGATCATGTATATAGGCATCACGTCCGCGACAAGTAGATCAAAACGATTCTGCATCTACTACTATTACTCCACACATCGACCGCTATCCAGCATGCATCTAGAGTATTAAGTCCATAAGAACAGAGTAACGCATTAGGCAAGATGACATAATGTAGAGGGATAAACTCAAGCAATATGATATAAACCCCATTTTTTTATCCTCGATGGCAACAATACAATACGTGCCTGACTGCCCCTGCAGTCACTGGGAAAGGACACCGCAAGATTGAACCCAAAGCTAAGCACTTCTCCCATTGCAAGAAAGATCAATCTAGTAGGCCAAACCAAACTGATAATTCAAAGAGACTTGCAAAGATAATCAATCATACATAAAAGAATTCAGAGGAGATTCAAATATTTTTCATAGATAATCTTGATCATAAACCCAAAGTTCATCGGATCTCGACAAACACACCGCAAAAAGAATTACATCGAATAGATCTCCAAGAAGATCGAGGAGAACTTTGTATTGAGAACCAAAGAGAGAGAAGAAGCCATCTAGCTAATAACTATGGACCCGAAGGTCTGTGGTAAACTACTCACACTTCATCGGAGAAGCTATGGTGTTGATGTAGAAGCCCTCCGTGATCGATTCCCCCTCCGGCGGAGCACCGGAAAAGGCCCCAAGATGGGATCTCACGGGTATAGAAGGTTGCGGCGATGTAGAGGTTGGCAATGATGGAAGGGTGAGAGTGCGTATAATCCGTGGACTCACATTAGTCATAAAGAGCTCATATACTTATTGCAAAAGTTTATTGGCCCTCGAAGCAAAGTACTACTAGCATGCTCCTAGGGGAAGGGTTGGTAGGAGTTAACCATCGCGCTATCCCGACCTCCACTCATAAGGAAGGCAATCAAAGAACACCCCATGCTTCAAATTTGTCACACAACGTTTACCATACGTGCATGCTACGAGACTTGCCAACTTTAACACAAGTATTTCTCAATTTCATAATTACCCAACTAGCATGACTCTAACATTACCACCTTTATATCTCAAAACAATTATCAAGTATCAAATTTATCATAGTGTTCAATGCACTTTATATGATAGTTTTTATTATACCCAACTTGGATGCCCATCATATTAGGACTAGTTTTATACCCAAAGAAAATACCATGCTGTTCTAAAAGACTCTCAAAATAATATAAGTGAAGCATGAGAGATCAATAATTTCTATAAAACCACCGCCGTGCTCTAAAAAGATATAAGTGAAGCACTAGAGCAAAATTATGTAGCTCAAAAGATATAAGTGAAGCACATAGAGTATTCTAATAAATTCCAATTCATGTGTGTCTCTCCCAAAAGGTGTGTACAGAAAGGATGATGTGGTAAACTAAAAAGCAAAGACTCATACCATACTAGACGCTCCAAGCAAAACACATATCGTGTGATGAATAAAAATATAGCTCCAAGTAAAGTTACCGATGGACGAAGACGAAAGAGGGGACGCCTTCCGGGGCATCCCCAAGCTTAGGCTTTTGGTTGTCCTTGAGTTTTACCTTGGGGTGCCTTGGGAATCCCCAAGCTTAGGCTCTTGCCACTCCTTATTCCATAATCCATCAAATCTTTACCCAAAACTTGAAAACTTCACAACACAAAACTCAACAGAAAATCTCATGAGCTCCGTTAGTGCAAGAAAGCAAACCACCACTTTAAGGTACTGTAATGAACTCATTCTTTATTTATATTGGTTTTAAACCTATTGTATTCCAACTTCTCTATGGTTCATACCCCCCAATACTAGCCATAGATTCATTAAAATAAGCAAACAACACACGGAAAACAAAATCTGTCAAAAACAGAACAGTCTGTAGTAATCTGTAACTTTCGAATACTTCTGGAACTCTAAAAATTCTACCAAAATAGGAAGTCCTAGGCAATTTATCTATTAATCTTAGGCAAAAAGAATCAACTGAAAATCACGTTTCTGTGATTTATTAAAATTATTCTTGTGCGTGCAAAAGTTTCTGTTTTTCAGCAAGATCAAATTAACTATCACCCAAGATGATCCTATATGTTCTACTTGGCACAAACACTAATTAAAACATAAAACCACATCTAACCAGAGTCTAGATGAATTATTTATTGAATAAAAGCAAATAAAAATATTGGGTTGTCTCCCAACAAGCGCTTTTCTTTAAAGCCTTTTAGCTAGGCATTGATAATTTTAATGATGCTCACATGAAAGACAAGAATTGAAGCGCAAAGAGAGCATCATGAAACACGTGACAAACACATCTAAGTCTAACATACTTCCTATGCATAGGCATATTACAAGCAAACTAATTTTTAAGGCAAGCAAAAACTAGCATATGCAAGGAAGAAGAAAGAGACGATAGCAATCTCAACATGGCGAGAGGTAACTTAGTAAGATAAAAATTTCTACGATCATATTTTCCTCTCTCATAATAATTACATGTAGGATCATAGGCAAATTCAACAAAATAGCTATCACATAACATATTCTCAACACGATCCACATGTATGCTGTGACACTCCAAATTTTTTATTTAATTTTCAGCAAAAACCTTGCTTGATTTGAAGAAGGTCATTTAAATCCTTCTAAAAACCTCTCTCTCTCAAAACTTTTTCCCCTTGGCAAGGACTTTGATTTTGTATCTTCTGCAACCCCTGGTGTTTGATTATTAAAAACCTTTCTTCTAAGTTTCCCATCTCAAAAATATTTCTTGGAATTTATTTTCTTTTAAAAAGAAACCCTAAGGGTTTTGGAGCTACTCTTTTGTTTTGAATCATCCTTGGTTTTACCATGCCTCATGTGGTAAATCCTTCCAAAACCCCTCCCTCCATTTTGGGGCAACCCAAACATTCTGTTCCAACAGGTCAAACCCATTTCTTTTGAATTTATTTCATTTGTTCTTCCCCAAAAACAATTCTGTCATTTATTCTAAGCATAGATGATTTACAAAGGAAGTGCGTGATTTGTTTTGAGTTTTGATCTCAAACCAACTCCTCTGGATAGTCCTTAGCACCCCAACCTAGATCCATCAAGATCCACTCTTCCTCTTTTCAAAATTTTCAAGTTTCAACACCTGCAAGTTTGGACCAGATTCATCATCTTTGGTGAAATTCATATTTTCCTTTCTCCAAAAATTTCACAAAAATTCAGGCAGTCCCCAGGTGCTTTGAGAGACCACCACACCAAATATCAGCCCCAGATAAATTTTTCTCATGCTTGAATCATTTCATAAAACACTTGGCCAGCACTGTTCCTGTACGCTTTCAGTAAAAATTCAGAGTTTCAGAGTTATCTTCAGTGTCGTTTTCGTCAGTGACTTGTCACCAATCACCCGTGCACCCTGGCGCGTTGCGCACGACCCCTTCTCCCTGACCAGAGCATCGCACGCCCTCTTGGACAGACACATGTGTCGGTGGCAGCGAGCATCACCGACGCCGACAGCTTCTGCGGTGGCAGAGCCACCCGTGGCGGCCAACGGAGCCAGCGCCGGCTCGCTACGCCGTTCTGCGCCGCCCAACGCCCCCTAGCCCTCCGCGTGGCCTCATGCATGCCAGCTCGCACCGCAGCACCGTCGCCGTTGCCCGGCAAGCGCAGGGCGCGCCCTCTGCCGCTGATGGGCCCGCGCCGCCCCGTTCTGTCGAAACCACCCTTGCGCGCCAAATCCAACCTGGGTTAGCCTCTAAACGGAGCCCGTGGACCTCCACGTTGATGACCAACCCCCTAAGCACCCCGACCAAGCACTGCGCCGCCGTAACCATCGCCGGAGATCCCCGTTCTCGGCCACCGCCTCGGATTGACTATAAAATGGACTCCCCGTTCTCAAGCACGCACCACCACTGCACCCCACTAGAACCCCGCCAATCCACTAGGAGGACCTCGAGGAGGTCTCCTCCCCCAACTCCGGTCGCCCCGATCCGCCGCGGCCACCAGCTCGATCCACTCCGGTGAGGCCATCCCCGCCGCCCAAATCTCGTCAGTAGTCTCCTCGGGAACCTAGTGATCTAACCCCGGCTTCAATTTGACCTCCGTAGCCCTCCCCGGCGAGATCCAACTTCACCCGAGCCGCCGTCCGCCGGAGCAAGGACCGCCGTCGACGTGGTGCTCGCCGACGACCACCACCACCACCCACCGACGCGAAAGGACACCCTGAGCACGTAGGTACTCTCCGATCATCCTAACTCGCTGTGGATCGCCGCTGGCGACCACCGCAGCTCTCGGGCGCCGACGAGCTCTATTTCTTCCTCCCCCGTTTGAAATTTCAAACCTGACGGGTGGGACCCCTCGTCAGTGATTTCTTTTTTTCGAACCGTTTTCTGTTTTTATAAGTTGGCCCCTGGAAACTTTCTGTTTCAATACAGATGAGTCCCTGGATTTAAAACCTTTATAACTTTTAAACAGGAATTGATTTTTGATTGATTCTTTTTCTGTCATCTTTAATTTTCTGTCTAGTGTTTTGTCATATTATTTGAAAAATATTTGGAACACTTTTTTTTGTGCACTCTCGGTATTTACGTTAGTACGTATTTTCTTATACCGTAGATACCGGAGGAGGTGACGGAGCCGCGAACTTCGCCAAGCTAGACTCCGACTACTCCGAACCAGGCAAGCATGTTTGAACTTTCGATATGATGAGTGTTCGTTGCATGTTTGCATTAAGTAGTTTCATGGCATGTTTATGAACATTTTGATAAATGTTATATTACATGCAAAGATGAGGCAAGTGAGTTTCGATAATCCACATGTTGTTGGATGTGGGTTTGCATGGCCATGTGATGGCATGAGAATGGGTAAGATGGCAGTGTTGTAGCATGCCAGTCTTATGCCAGACTATTTGACTCCAGTGTCAACGTGAATCAAGTCACGTTTCCATCCGTTTTCCCTTCTTGTACTACCACATGTTTTCCGCAAGGGATATGGCTCAGTAAGTTGCAAACCTCTTTCCTGGTACACACCAAATAGAGAGGCCGTGATGAGGGTTCCATGGCCCTGATTAAAGCCAGTCATCCGGTCAGGGGGCATGGGTGTTTCCGGTTGGGACCGAGAGGGGGGCACCCCTTAGAGCGCGCGTATATAAATTTGATCCCATGCTATTCGAGGTTGTGACCTCCCCGTCTCAAAGTTTTTCTTGAACATTGTCTAGGGTGATTCCTGGCATCGTGAGGTGGGATGGGTGTGTACTGGTTAGATGTGTTTCTATCGAAATACCGTAAATGGAACTAGTGTCACATCCCTAGCTTCTGGTATGCACTAGGCTAGACCTCATGTGTGCATCATGTTTAACTTTTGAATGAACTTGAAATGGGGATTGCTCAAACCCTAGCATTAAAGGAATTCACTAGGTTCACCTAAAATACTTTCAAGTAAGTCCAAATGGCTTTCAAAAATGTTCATGATTTTTGACAAAGGTGAAAAACCTCTACCAAAAATGATGCCAATATTTTTGGGCCATTATGGATTTTTGAATAATCCATATTGTATTTGAATTGGGGCATTTAAATACTATTAATATTTTTAAATGCTCCAACAATTCTGAAAATAGTTAAGGGCCTCTGTAATAATTCATTTAATGGCCACAATTATTTGCAGGATTTATTAAAATGATTTGGGCTATAAACTAAATCAGAAACAAAACTACAGAAATAGAAAAGAGAAACAAAATAGAAAAAAAGGGGAGAGAGGCCACCTGGGCCACTTACCTGCTTACCTGCCTGGCCCAGCTTCTCCCGCGGCCCAGCCCAGCCCATCTACCTCGCCGCTCGTCGTCTTCCTCTGCCAGTAGGCAGAGGCGAGGCGTGGCGCGCGCCCGAGAGCCCCGGCCACCTCCTGCTTCGCGCTGGAGGCCGCCCTTCGTCCTAATTCGCGCCACGACGACGCCCCGTGTCCTCTCTCTCTTTTCCCTCACTCGCTGCATCCCCTCTCCCTCCTCTGTCTCTCTCCCTCGCTCATCCCCAGACGCACCGAGACCGCCGACGAGCACCACCGGAGCCACCAGCATCCCCACGCCCAGCCAGTTAGGCCACGAGCTCCGCCTTGGATCCGGGAAGCTCTACCACGACGCACGCGACGCCGGGTGCCCTGAAGCCACGCCATCACCGCCATCTTCATCGCCACGGCCGGCGATCGCCGCCGTTCGATTCGCAGCACCGAAGACGCCCCCGAGCTCGCTGACCACCTCATCGGTCTCCCTGTGAGCTCCTGCTGCCTCCTCTTTGCTCGCCCCCTCTGTTCCCGTCCCCTAGCTCCATCTTCCGACCACGGCCGAGCTTGCCGCCGCCGTGCCATGTCGTTGCCGTGGACAGGGCCATCCCAGCGTGCGCCTGAGCGCGTCACCATGTTCGCCGCCCTCCCAGGAGCCCGCATCGCCCTTCGGTCTCTCCTCTAGTGCTCTATAGCGCCACCCCAGGATTGCCCGAGCTGCTGCCGCCGCCAAACCTCGTCGCCGACCACTTTTCCGGCCACCCCAGCACCTGTCACCGCCACCACTAGATGCGCGCCACTACGCGCGTTCGAATGCAACAAACCACGGCCGAAACGATGCCATGTGGCTCATTTCCGAGCCCTCCGCCGCGTCTGGACTCGCCGGCGGCTAAACGCCGGCGACCGCTGACCCGATGACCGGTGTGGGTTGACCCCACTGCCCGGTTTGACCCCCCTCTCTCTCACTGACCTGCGGGCCCTGCCCGGCTAATTAGGCTAGGATTAGTGTTAACTAAATATTAGTTAGTTTAATAGACACTGACAATGGGCCCCAGGCCACTAACTAAATTAGATTAGTTAGGTTAGTCACTGACGGATGGGACCCACAGGTCAGGATTGACCTGGACCAGCCCGTTGACCTGCTGACGTCATCATGACGTCAGTATGACGCAGTATTTGTTTCTGGAATTAAAATAAATCAAAAATGATTTATTAATTTCAGAAAATAGCTAAACTTCAATAAATCATAGAAAATTAACCGTAACTCCAAATTAAATAATTTATATATGAAAAATTATCAGAAAAATTCAAGGAATCCATCTGTACCATTTTCATGCATGTTAGAACAACTTATAGCTGCTGTTTAGCACAAATCAATTAAATGGCATTTGAATAATCACATATGGAGTTTGAATTTGAATCTTGTATTCAAACCAACTTCATTTAATCTGTTGCTAGTTGCATTAGCTCAAAACACATTCATATCGCCATGTCATGAGCATGCATCATATTGTGCATTGCATTGATTGTGTTCCTTTCTGTGTTGCCGGTATTTGTCCCCTCCCGATAGACGTGATACCGATGATGTGATCGTTGACACTGATGAAGACTCAATGTTATCTTTAGAAGTGCCAGGCAAGCAAAACCCCCTTGTTCATTCCGATACAATCCTACTCTCTCGCTCCTGCTCTCTTTTACTGCATTAGGACAACACCGATTCAACTGTTACATGATGCGGTAGCTGAACCCCTTTATCCTCTGCATGACCTGTCATTCCACAGTAATTAGATGAAACCCACTAGCATGAGTAGGAGTTGTTTGAGCCCTGTTGTGCCTACTCATTCATGTTTGTTTGTCATGCCTGCTACTGCTTAGAGTTGAGTCAGGTCTGATTCATCGGGGATGAATCAGAGGCATGTGAACATGTCCTACCGTGTGTGAGCTAAGTGTGTGAACACGATTTGGTAAAGGTAGCGGTGAGAGGCCATGTAGGAGTACATGGTGGGTTGTCTCATTGCAGCCGTCCTCAGGAACTGAGTTCTGTGTTTGTGATCCATGATTCAGCTACTACCACGCATTGGGCCCGAAACCAATGGACCCTCTCGGCTTCTTGATCACCCTTGTCCTCTGTCCAGGAGTTGCAAGTAGTTTCTGGTGTTTGTAGTATGCTGGAGGCCGTGCGCAGCGCTGACCGTAGGGGTGGGCTGTGATGCGGTAGGCACGTGGCACGGTGTACCGGGCGCCCGTTTGGTGTCTCGGGAACCCTGTTCACATCGTTTGGGGCTGTGAGCGAAACTCCGGCCGGATCTCCTCATGGATGGAACCCGAATAGGCGATAAACCTGTACTAGAGACTCGAGTGTTTAGGCAGGCCGTGGCCGACACCCACGTTGGGCTTCCGCTTGAAGGTTGCCGAGTACATGTCGTGTAAACGGCGGTAAGTGGTGAGAGCGTGTGTGAAGAAGTACACCCCTGCAGGGTTAACATCATCTATTCGAATAGCCGTGTCCGCGGTAAAGGACTTCTGGGTTGCTTATATCAGTTCATAGACAAGTGAAAGTGGATACTCTAAAATACGCAAGATAAGCGTGAGTGCTATGGATGGCGTTCTCGTAGGGAGACGGGAGCGGTTCCATAGTGGTGTATTGATATGGTGAATATGTGGACTCGTGTGCGCCACCTCAAAAGAGTTACATTGCAGTCGTAGTTTAGGATAGCCACCGAGTCAAAGCTGGCTTGCTGCAGTTAAACCCCACCATCCCCTTTGTTGATAATGATGCATATGTAGTTAGTTCTGATGTAAGTCTTGCTGGGTACATTTGTACTCACATTTGCCTATTTTATGTTTTTGCAGAGAGACTTCAGTCTCACTATTAGTTCCGCTTGGACTTCGACGTTTAGCTTGTTACCTCAGCTACGATCTCGTGCCCTCGGCAGGATCTGATAGATAGTCAGGCTTCTCAGCCTTTTCATTTATAGATGTCTGTACTCAGACATGATAGCTTCCGCTTATGCTTTGACTTGTATGCTCTGATTGTTGGGTCATGAGACCCCTGTTTGTAATATCTCGCTCCTCGGAGCCTATTGAATAAATACTTGAGTTGTAGAGTCATGTTGTGATGCCATGTTGTATTTGCACATATCGAGCATATTGTGTGTATGCTATTGAAATGCTTGGTATGTGTGGGATCTGACAACCTAGTTGTTTGTCCTTGGTAGCCTCTCTTACCGGGAAATGTCTCCTAGTGTTTCCACCGAGCCATGGTAGCTTGCTACTGCTCCGGGACACTTAGGCTGGCCGGCATGTGTCCTTCTTCGTTCCTGTGTCTGTCCCTTCAGGGAAATGTCACGCGATGAATACCGGAGTCCTGTTAGCCCGCTACAGCCCGGTTCACCGGAGTCCTGCTAGCCCAGTGCTACAGCCTGGATTCACTCGCTGATGACCGACACGTTCGATGCTGGGTCATGGATGCCTGTCCCTGTAAGTTTGTGCCACTTTGGGTTTACGACTAGCCATGTCAGCCCGGGCTCCTTATCATATGGATGCTAGCGACACTGTCATATACGTGTGCCAAAAGGCGCAAACGGTCCCGGGTAAAGGTAAGGCGACACCCGTGGGAATACCGTGCGTGAGGCCGCAAAGTGATATGAAGGGTTACATGCTAGATCTATGTGGCATTGAGTCGGGGTCCTGACAACTAGTCCTTCGTGACTACGGAAATCCGTTGGCTGTGGGCAATTAGTACAAACTCTCAGAGTCAAAAATCCTTTGAATCATCTTATCCATGTCCAAGTATTGTGTTCAACTTATCTTGTCAAATGTCAGTCTCAGTGACAAAACTCCGGTGAACCACATGAGTGTTAAATCTGGTTAAAAGTTTATTCCTGTGGATGGACTAACCCGTTTATTATTATGTGTTGAATATTTCCTACGAGTATTATATCTTCGTGAATTTATCAGATATGAATAATGAAATTTACGCCCTTTCTGCGATGTCGCTCAGACGTCCGACTGTGGCACACTTGTTATTTACTTTTGATATAAGCCCTTTTTGCGATGTCGCTCAGACGTCCGACTGTGGCACACTTGTTATTTACTTTTGATATAAGCCCTTTCTGCGATGTCGCTCAGACGTCCGACTGTGGCACGCTTGTTATTTACTTTCGATATAAGCCCTTTCTGCGATGTCGCTCAGACGTCCGACCGTGGCACGCATGTTATTTACTTTCAATCCAAGCCCTTTCTGCGATGTCGCTCAGACGTCTGACTGTGGCACGCATGTCATTTACTTTTTAATATAAGCCCTTTATGTGGTGTCGCTTGGACGCCCGACTGCGGCATGATTATTTATTTGTTTACCCTTCGAGGTGTCGCTCCAGACACCCGATCGGTTTTTAGTTGTTTATTGGATTTTGGGAGGACTACCGCCCGACTACCTTTTTACTTATCATGTCGTGCAAATATTTATTAATTGAGTGTGCATTGTTATTTGCTCATGAAGCATTCATGCATGCATTTGTTATATCTTATGTCTGAACTGTCTTGCAAGTACTTTCAAAGTACTCACCTCGCTTGTTGATTTGGCCAGATGTTGATGAAGGCGATCTCATGGATGAAGAGTTCGATAGAGAGTCCGACGCCTAGAGGAGTCCCAGTCAGTCCCGTGCGACCCTGGATTTGGTCACTGTATTATAACCACTTCCGCTACCCAAATAAATTCATCGAGCCTCACCTCGACGCTCGATGAGCTGCCAGTTTAGGAGTCATGTTATCCACTCAACTGTAACATATCCACCACCACTTTTATCTCGAGTCAGTAGCATACCACCACACCCCTGTGTCATAACTGCCCTTATGTACAATATTGGCGTGTTTGTAATAAATTGTTGAGCAGCCTCAGCTCAACCATGTAATACTTTTATTGCTACAGGCCTTCTGTATCAAGTATTTGTCTACCAGAAAGGATAATTCTTCCTATACTGGAATCAAGAGATCGATTTCTCAATAAGTATTTTATTGAAAAACCGGTCGTGACAAACTTGGTACCAAAGCCAGGCTGACTTTAGGAAGCCACTAGGTGCGATCGTTAATCGGTTATTAGCATACTAGAGTTTATTCATATGTTTGCAAATGTAGTCATTTTCTGACAGTCAGCATAAATTTATGATCTGACCATTCAGAATTTTTGCCTACTTTTGTAGATGGCTGGCAATGACTGTGAGTCACAGGTGTTCGCCAACGTGCTTGAGGGGTTCGTCAAGCTCCTCTCCTTCATCGTCCAGGTCACGATGGGGCCATCAGTGCGCCCAGTCTTCACACTCTACCCGCACAAGATCAACGACAGTCTGACCATGCACCAGGCCGCGATGCAATTCAAGGGAGGGCGTGTTGAGTTACGCCACTTCCGGTTCTTGGGGAGAGCCATGCCTACGGAGAGGCATGCTATGCAGATGGCTGCCCGTGAGGCGATAGCTCATCTCCGGGATGTTCTTCCTTTAATGAAGACTCGTCGCTACTGCTACCTTCCATGCCACGTGCCATACACCTGTCACTACTCATTCGCTTGCCCCAGAGGAGAGCGAGATGAGGCTATTGAGATGCTTGTCGAGTACCTCCGAGCTCTGGAGGCAGCCTTCGACAACCTGGTGGACGACCTTATAGCTGCCCGCATGGACTCAGTCCATGGTTGTGCCTCCAATAGGAGGGAGCTCCTGCACACCGCACCACCGCTGACTTTCGTCTTGTCCTCGGCATCTTATTCACCTACCATTCTCGCCACTGCTCGTCGCCTGCCTACCACCGAGGAGTTCAACCAAGTCATTGCACCCACTCCAGTTCATTCTGCACCACCTATTGCGCCCACTCCTATTCGTGTTACTCCGCCTATGGCGCCCGCTCCATCAACTCAGTGCAGCGCTTCACGTCTGGAGCCTATTAGCGAGGAGGAGGTTGAGTCCCCAACCTCACTGCGCCTCACCCTCGGCAGGCCAAGGGAGATCCTTACCATCTTCGACTGAGTACGCTTAGCCGCCATGCGATGTATCGACTTGTACGATATGTTTATATGTACATAGGTTGTGGGAAGTAGCTTGTTTGCGCATCATGTAGGGACTGGGAGAAGTGCACTAGCCTAAATAACATGTCAGGAATATGTACGCATATCCTAAGTGATGTATTGTATAATTACTGCTTGCGTAGATATGTAATGAGCAGTCCTTCTCCGTGCGCAATCGTTTATTCTCTTAAAAAAATCTTGGAGCTTTTAAAATTTCCCATATTTGTGAATTTATTGACTTTTGCGACTCATTTTCTTTTCTTATGAGTTTTACAAAATGTATCCCCAGAGTGAAAAATGTCTCGTCCTTGGACGCTCTCCATGCCAAACCCGCCAGAGGAAAATTATGGCACACAAACAAGCAACAATTTCACACAGGGGCAGTCAAGTCAACAGGGCAATGAAACAGCATTTTCCCAAGTATGCCGCCTTTATGAACAGAGTCAGCAACAACATCATGAAATGATGAACCAGGTCATCAATATGGGAAATCACCGTGGATCGTATCAGCAGCAATCCAAATTGTCTGAGCTACAGAAGACGCGTCCCCCAACATTTTCTCATACCGACAAACCTCTTGAGGCCGATGACTGGCTTCGAGACATGGAAAGGAAATTAATTATTGCACATTGTTCAGACCATGAGAAAGTACTTTATGCACCGCACTATCTCACTGGAGCAGCTCCATCATGGTGGGAAAATTTCCTACACATGCACCCCAATGAAAATGTAATAACCTGGGAGGAATTCAAAGAAGGTTTTTGTGGGGCACACATTCCTAAAAGTGTTATGAAGATCAAGAAGAGAGAATTTGATGACCTCAAACAAAGGACCATGACGGTGTCAGAATACAACAACCAGTTTACTCTATTGTCTCGCTACACCAACGAAGAGCGTATGACTGAAAGCAAGAAGATGGAAAAATTCTTGGAAGGCCTGGCACCCGCACTTAAATGCCAGCTGGTTGTGCACACTTTCCCAGATTTCAAAACACTGGTGGATAAGGCTATTACCTTCGAAAATGAGCGACACAGCTTGGAGGATTTCCGAAAACGCAAAAGGGACCAGACTACTCTTGCTCGCAACCACCGAAGCAAGACGGAATTTCAGAAAAATGGGACACACAAACCCACGATGAATATTTCACACCCAATTAAGAATTTCCATGCAAGGGACAAGGAATTCACATATCGCCCAGGCGTTACTTGTTACGTTTGTGGAGAAGAAGGGCACTATGCCAAGCAGTGCCCCAAGCCAAGGAACTCGACCCCAAAGCCGAACAACGGTGGCAATAATTCAGCGCCCAAGCAAAACAATTTCAACCTCAATAACAACCACAGGAAGGGTCATCTGAACCACGTGACCAAAGAAGAAGCACAAATTGCCCCGGATATCGTACTCGGTACATTCCCTATCAACACAATACCTGCCACGGTTTTGTTTGATTCTGGAGCTTCTCACTCGTTCATTTCGAAGAGTTTTGCTTTGCAAAATAATTTTTCGATGCTTCCCTTGGAAAAATCCATGATCATCAAGTCCCCTGGGATTAAGCAAGTGATCCAGAGTTACTGCCAAGGTGTGGTTATTGAATTTGAAGGATTGAAGTTTCACGCCAACCTTATTGTATTGGAAAATAAAGAACTGGATGTCATCCTAGGGATGGATTGGTTAACCACCAACAAAGGATTTATTGACTGCTTCAACCGGACCGTGATTCTCACCCACCATCATGGGAAGACAATAAAAGTTTCAGCCAAAGAGAGACAAATATCTCGGCAACCGAGATTGAACAAGGTGGACGTTTCTGAGTTAAGCAAAGTTCCAGTAGTATGTGAGTTTCCAAACGTATTTCCCTAAGAACTACCAGGCATGCCACCAGACCGAGAGATAGAATTTAGCATTGAGCTAGCACCCGGAATCGCTCCCATTTACAAGAAACCATACAGAATGGCACCATCTGAGTTGGTAGAATTGAAGAAGCAAGTAAAAGAATTACTGGACAAAGGATATATACGAGCCAGTTCCTCACCCTGGAGTTCACCAATTTTATTTGCCAAGAAAAAGGATGGGACACTGAGATTGTGTATAGACTATCGAGCACTTAACATGATCACAATCAAGAACAAATACCCAATGCCACGGATAAATGATTTATTTGATCAGCTCGCTCAGGCCAAGGTCTTCTCAAAAATTGACTTAAGGTCGGGGTACCATCAATTAAAAGTACGAACAGAAGATATCCCCAAGACAGCCTTCACCTCTAGATACGGACTGTATGAGTTCACAGTAATTCCGTTTGGACTAACAAACGCCCCCACATATTTTTTTCACCTCATGAACAAAGTATTTATGAAGTTTATGGACAAGTTTGTTGTGGTATTCATCGATGATATTCTGATATACTCCAAGACACCAGAAGAGCACGCTGAACATCTCAGAATTGTACTAGGAGAACTCAGGAAACATCAATTGTACGCCAAGTTCAGCAAATGTGAATTTTGGCTAAGACAAGTAGGCTTTCTGGGTCACGTGCTGACCCAAGAAGGTATTTGTCGTAGACCCAGAAAAGGTCAAGGCCGTACTTGGCTGGAAACCACCAGCCAGCGTAACGGACGTACGAAGTTTCTTGGGAATGGCAGGATACTGCCGAAGATTTATTGAAGGATTCTCCACCATAGCAAAGCCAATGACGCAGTTACTCAAGAAGGACAAGAAGTTTGAATGGACTGAAGCTTGCGAGAAAAGTTTCCAAGAGCTAAAAAGGAAATTGACGACAACACCAGTATTAATTGTGCCAGACATACACAAGAATTTTGAGGTATATTGTGACGCATCCCGAAAGGGCCTCAGATGCGTATTGATGCAAGAAGGCAAGGTAGTCGCGTATGTTTCCAGACAGCTTCACAAGCATGAAGAAAATTATCCTACTCATGACCTGGAGTTGGCAGCAGTCATCCACGCAATCAAGGAATGGAGACACTTTCTACTTGGAAATCATTGTGAAATATACACATACCATAAGAGCCTCAAGTATATCTTCACACAACCGGAACTAAATTTACGGCAACGACGCTGGTTTGGAATTAGTAAAGGATTATGATGTTGGAATTCACTACCATCCAGGAAAAGCAAATGTAGTGGCAGACGCTCTAAGTCGGAACCCTAGCTCGGACGAAGACAACCTACCAAACCTAAGACCTGAATTTCGGCAGGAGTTTGCAAAACTCAACTTAATGATGGTCACCGAAGGCAGTGTGTCGAATTTGGAAATACAGCCTACCCTGATAGAAAGGATTAAGGAAGCTCAGCACGGGCACCCCAGCATTGAAGGTATAAAAGGAAAGTGAGTTTGGGCAAGGCCTCAGAATTCGTCATCGACGAGCAGGAAATATTGTGGTACGGAGATAGGCTTTGCGTACCAAATATCGAGGACCTTAAGCAACAAATTTTAGCTGAAGGCCACACCGCTCCATATTCAATTCATCCTGGAGGAACAAAGATGTACAAGGATCTTCAGGAAAATTTTTGGTGGCACGGTATGAAAAGGGACATAGCCACGTTCATTGCATGTTGTGATTCATGTCAACACATCAAGGCCGAGCACCAGAAACCAGCCGGACTATTACAGCCAAACAAGATACCCGAGTGGAAATGGGACGAGATTGGAATGGATTTCATTGTTGGACTACCTCGGTCACGACACAGAAATGATGCCATATGGGTCATCACCGACAGATTAACTAAGGTGGCACATTTTATCCTGGTGAAGACAACTCACACCACTCAGAAGCTTGCCAGACTTTATCTTACCCGTATCGTCTGCTTGCATGGAGTCCCAAAGACTATAATATCTGACAAAGGCACACAATCCGTCTCTAGGTTTTGGGATCACCTACAACAGGCACTGGGAACTCAACTAGCATTCAGTACCGCATACCACCCCCAGACCGATGGACAAACTGAACGCGTAAACCAAATTCTAGAAGACATGCTGAGAGCATGTGTCCTCACCTATGGAACCAGTTGGGAAGAAAGCTTGCCATACACAGAGTTCGCATACAACAACAGTTACCAAGCCAGCCTACAAATTGCACCATTTGAAGCTCTGTACGGGCGAAGATGTCGTACCCCGCTAAATTGGTCAGAAACCGGAGACAGCCATATCTTCGGCCCAGACATGCTCAAGGAGGCTGAAGATAAAGTTAAGATAATTAGGGATCGACTCAAAACAGCTCAAAGTCGACAGAAGAGTTATTATGATCAAAAGCATCGGGGAGTCAGTTTTGAACCCGGTGAGTTTTTGTACCTACGAGTATCTCCTATGAGGGGCCTGCAATGATTCAAGGTTAAGGGAAAGCTAGCACCGAGATTCATCGGACCCTTCTGTATAGTGGCACGAAGAGGCAAAGTAGCCTACCAGCTAGACTTACCCGATGAATTATCCGATATCCACGACGTGTTCCACGTCCCACAGTTGAGGAAGTGCGTGAGCAACCCAGAGAAGCAAGTATCCCATGAAAACATTGACGTACAACCAGACCTCACCAACCGGGAACGTCCAATAAAAATATTGGAGGAGTCTGAGAGGAGGACCCGACAGAAAACCATCATGTTTTTCAGAGTCCAGTGGAGCAATCACACCGAGAATGAAGTGACTTGGGAAAGAGAAGATTTTCTTCGGGCAGAGCACCCACACTTATTTGAGGTTCAGCTGAAATCTCGGGGACGAGATTTTTCCTAAGGGGGTAGGTGTTGTGACACTCCATATTTTTTATTTAATTTTCAGCAAAAACCTTGCTTGATTTGAAGAAGGTCATTTAAATCCTTCCAAAAACCTCTCTCTCTCTCAAAACTTTTTCCCCTTGGCAAGGACTTTGATTTTTGTATCTTCTGCAACCCCTCGTGTTTGATTATTAAAAACCTTTCTTCTAAGTTTCCCATCTCAAAAATATTTCTTGGAATTTATTTTCTTTTAAAAAGAAACCCTAAGGGTTTTGGAGCTACTCTTTTGTTTTGAACCATCCTTGGTTTTACCATGCCTCATGTGGTAAATCCTTCCAAAACCCCTCCCTCCACTTTGGGGCAACCCAAACATTCTGTTCCAACAGGTCCAACCCATTTCTTTTGAATTTATTTCATTTGTTCTTCCCCAAAATCAATTCTGTCATTTATTCTAAGCCTAGATGATTTACAAAGGAAGTGCCTGATTTATTTTGAGTTTTGATCTCAAACCAACTCCTCTGGATAGTCCTTAGCACCCCCAACCTAGATCCATCAAGATCCACTCTTCCTCTTTTCAAAATTTTCAAGTTTCAACCCCTGCAAGTTTGGACCAGATTCATCATTTTTTGGTGAAATTCATATTTTCCTTTCTCCAAAAATTTCACAAAAATTCAGGCACTCCCCAGGTGCTTTGAGAGACCACCACACCAAAGATCAGCCCCAGATAATTTTTTCTCATGCTTGAATCATTTCATCAAACACTTGGCCGACACTGTTCCTCTATGCTTTCAGTAAAATTCAGAGTTTCAGAGTTATCTTCAGTGTCGTTTTCGTCAGTGACTTGTCACCGATCACCCGTGCACCCTGGCGCGTTGCGCACGGCCCCTTCTCCCTGAACAGAGCATCGCACGCCCTCTTGGATGGACGCAGGTGTCGGTGGCGGCGTGTTGGAAATATGCCCTAGAGGCAATAATAAAAGTATTATTATATTTCATTGTTCATGATAATTGTCTTTTATTCATGCTATAACTGTATTATCCGGAAATCGTAATACACGTGTGAATACTTAGACCACACTATGTCCCTGGTAAGCCTCTAGTTGACCAGCTCGTTGTGATCAACAGATAGTCATGGTTTCCTGACTATGGATATTGGATGTCGTTGATAACGGGATCACATCATTAGGAGAATGATGTGATGGACAAGACCCAATCCTAAGCATAGCATAAAAGATCGTGTAGTTCGTTTTGCTAGAGCTTTGCAAGTGTCAAGTATCTCTTCCTTCGACCATGAGATCGTGTAACTCCCGGATACCGTAAGAGTGCCTTGGGTGTATCAAACGTCACAACGTAACTGGGTGACTATAAAGGTGCATTACAGGTATCTCCGAAAGTAGCTGTTGGGTTGACACGGATCGAGACTGGGATTTGTCACTCCGTATGACGGAGAGGTATCTCTGGGCCCACTCGGTAATGCATCATCATATTGAGCTCAATGTGACCAAGGTGTTGGACACGGGATCATGCATTACGGTACGAGTAAAGTGACTTGCCGGTAACGAGACTGAACAAGGTATTGGGATACCGACGATCGAGTCTCGGGCAAGTAACGTACCGATTGACAAAGGGAATTGCATACAGGGTTTGATCGAATCCTCGACATAGTGGTTCATCCGATGACAACATCGAGGAGCATGTGGGAGCCATCATGGGTATCCAGATCCCGCTGATGGTTATTGACTGAGAGCGTCTCGGTCATGTCTGCATGTCTCCCGAACCCGTAGGGTCTACACACTTAAGGTTCGGTGACGCTAGGGTTATGAAGATATGGATATGCAGAAACCCGAATGTTGTTCGGAGTCCCGGATGAGATCTCGGACGTCACGAGGAGTTCCGGAATGGTCCGGAGGTAAAGAATTATATATAGGAAGTGCTATTTCAGGCATCGGGACAAGTTTCGGGGTTATCGGTATTGTACCGGGACCACCAGAAGGGTCCCGGGGGTCCACCGGGTGGGGCCACCTGTCCCGGGGGGCCACATGGGCTGTAGGGGGTGCGCCTTGGCCATCATGGGCCAAGG
>NC_057813.1:192000911-192047227 GCF_018294505.1 Triticum aestivum
GGGGGGGAGGGAAACCTCCCCTAGGCCGCCGCCCCCCCTAGTAGATCTCATCTACTAGGGCCGGCGCCCCCCTGGCACCCCTATATATAGTGGGGGAGAGGAGGGACTTGATACACCAGCCCCTGGCGCCTCCACCTCCCCCCCGTTACGTCTCTCCCTCGTAGTCTCGGCGAAGCCCTGCTGCTGTGACGCCCTGCATCCACCACCACGCCGTCGTGCTGCTGGATCTTCATCAACCTCTCCTTCCCCCTTGCTGGATCAAGAAGGAGGAGACGTCTCCCGTCCCGTACGTGTGTTGAACGTGGAGGTGCCGTCCGTTCGGCGCTGGTCATCGGTGATTTGGATCACGTCGAGTACGACTACATCATCACCTTGCAAGCTTCCGCACGCGATCTACAAGTGGTATGTAGATGCAAACTCTCTCCCTAGACTCGTTGCTTAGATGAACTCATAGATGGATCTTGGTGATACCGTAGGAAAAATTTTAATTTTCTGCAACGTTCCACAACAGTGGCATCATGAGCTAGGTCTATGCGTAGTTCTCTTTGCACGAGTAGAACACAACTTTGTTGTGGGCGTGGATTTTGTCATCTTACTTGCCTCTACTAGTCTTTTCTTGCTCAACGGTATTGTGGGATGAAGCGGCCCGGACCAACCTTACACGTACACTTACGTGAGACTGGTTCCACCGACTGACATGCACAAGTTGCATAAGGTGGCTGGCGGGTGTCTGTCTCTCCCACCTTAGTTGGAGCGGAATCGATGAACAGGGCCCTTATGAAGGGTAAATAGAAGTTGACAAAATCACGTTGTGGTGATTCGTAGGTAAGAAAACGTTCTTGCTAGAACCCAATTGCAGCCACGTAAAAGATGCAACAACGATTAGAGGACGTCTAACTTGTTTTTGCGGCGATTGATCATGTGATGTGATATGGCCAGAAGTTGTGATGAATGATGAATTGTGATGTATGAGATCATGTTCTTTGTAATAGGATTCACGACTTGCATGTCGATGAGTATGACAACCGGCAGGAGCCATAGGAGTTGTCATTATTTTTTGTATGACCTGCGTGTCATTGAATAACGTCATGTAAACTACTTTACTTTATTGCTAAACGTTAGTCAAAGAAGTAGAAGTAGTCGTTGGCATGACAACTTCATGAAGACACGATGATGGAGATCATGATGATGGAGATCATGGTGTCAAGCCGGTGACAAGATGATCATGGAGCCCCGAAGATGAAGATCAATGGAGCTATATGATATTGGCCATATCATGTCACAACTATATAATTGCATGTGATGTTTATTATGTATTATGCATCTTGTTTACTTAGGACGACGGTAGTAAATAAGATGATCCCTTATAAAATTTCAAGAAGTGTTCTCCCCTAACTGTGCACCGTTGCTACAGTTCGTCGTTTCTAAGCACCACGTGATGATCGGGTGTGATGGATTCTTACGTTCACATACAACGGGTGTAAGACAGTTTTACACAGCGAAAACACTTAGGGTTAACTTGACGAGCCTAGCATGTGCAGACATGGCCTCGGAACACGGAGACCGAAAGGTCGAACACGAGTCGTATGGAAGATACGATCAACATGAAAATGTTCACCGACGATGACTAGTCCGTCTCACGTGATGATCGGACACGGGCTAGTCGACTCGGATCGTGTAACACTTAGATGACTAAAGGGATGTCTAATCTAAGTGGGAGTTCAAAATTTGATTAGAACTTTATTATCATGAACTTAGTCTAAAACCTTTGCAAATATGTCTTGTAGATCAATGGCCAACGCTAATGTCAACATGAACTTCAACGCGTTCCTAGAGAAAACCAAGTTGAAAGATGATGGCAGCAACTATACGGACTGGGTCCGGAACCTGAGGATCATCCTCATAGCTGCCAGGAAACAATATGTCCTAGAAGGACCGCTAGGTGACGCTCCCGTCCCAGAGAACCAAGACATTATGAATGCTTGGCAGTCTCGCGCTGATGATTACTCCCTCGTTCAGTGCGGCATGCTTTACAGCTTAGAACCGGGGCTCCAAAAGCGTTTTGAGCATCACGGAGCATATGAGATGTTCGAAGAGCTGAAACTAGTTTTTCAAGCTCATGCCCGGGTCGAGAGATATGATGTCTCTGACAAGTTCTATAGTTGTAAGATGGAGGAGAACAGTTCTGTCAGTGAGCACATCCTGAAGATGTCTGGGTTGCACAACCGTATGACCCAGCTGAACATTAACCTCCCAGATGAGGCGGTCATTGACAGAATCCTCCAGTCGCTCCCACCAAGCTACAAGAGCTTTGTGATGAACTACAACATGCAGGGAATGGAAAAGACCATTCCTGAAGTGTTCTCGATGCTGAAGTCAGCAGAGGCTGAAATCAAGAAAGAACATCAAGTGTTGATGGTCAATAAGACCACTAAGTTCAAGAAGGGCAAGGGTAAGAAGAACTTCAAGAAGGACGGCAAAGATGTTGCCGCGCCTGGTAAGCCAGTTGCCGGGAAGAAGTCAAAGAATGGACCCAAGCCTGAGACTGAGTGCTTTTATTGCAAGGGGAAGGGTCACTGGAAGCGGAACTGCCCCAAATACTTAGCGGATAAGAAGGCCGGCAACACCAAAGGTATATTTGATATACATGTGATTGATGTGTACCTTACCAGTAATCGTAGTAACTCCTGGGTATTTGATACCGGTGCCGTTGCTCATATTTGTAACTCACAGCAGGAGCTGCGGAATAAACGGAGACTGGCAAAGGACGAGGTGACGATGCGCGTCGGGAATGGTTCCAGAGTCGATGTGATCGCCGTCGGCACGCTGCCTCTACATTTACCTACGTGATTAGTTTTGAACCTTAATAATTGTTATTTAGTGCCAAGTTTGAGCATGAACATTGTATCAGGATCTCGTTTAATACGAGATGGCTACTCATTTAAGTCTGAGAATAATGGTTGTTCGATTTATATGAGAGATATGTTTTATGGTCATGCTCCGATGGTCAATGGTTTATTCTTAATGAATCTCGAGCGTAATATTACACATGTTCATAGTGTAGATGCCAAAAGATTTAAAGTTGATAACGATAGTCCCATATACTTGTGGCACTGCCGCCTTGGTCACATTGGTGTCAAGCGCATGAAGAAGCTCCATGCGGATGGACTTTTAGAGTCTCTTGATTATGAATCGTTTGACACGTGCGAACCATGCCTCTTGGGCAAAATGACCAAGACTCCGTTCTCCGGAACAATGGCGCAAGCAACCAACTTGTTGGAAATCATACATACCGATGTGTGCGGTCCAATGAGCGTTGAGGCTCGCGGAGGATATTGTTATGTTATCACTCTCACAGATGACTTGAGTAGATATGGGTATGTCTACTTAATGAAACACAAGTCTGAGACCTTTGAAAAGTTCAAGGAATTTCAGAATGAGGTGGAGAATCAACGTGACCGAAAGATAAAATTCTTACGATCAGATCGTGGAGGAGAATACTTAAGTCACGAATTTGGCACACACTTAAAGAAATGTGGAATCGTTTCACAGCTCACGCTGCCTGGAACACCTCAGCGAAACGGTGTGTCCGAACGTCGTAATCGCACTCTATTGGATATGGTGCGGTCTATGATGTCTCTTACCGATTTACCGCTATCATTGTGGGGATACGCTCTAGAGACAGCTACATTCACTTTAAATAGGGCACCGTCTAAATCTGTTGAGACGACACCGTATGAATTATGGTTTGGAAAGAAACCTAAGCTGTCGTTTCTAAAAGCTTGGGGATGCGAAGCTTATGTCAAGAAACTTCAACCTGAAAAGCTCGAACCCAAGTCGGAAAAATGCGTATTCATAGGATACCCTAAGGAAACTGTAGGGTATACCTTCTACTTAAGATCCGAAGGCAAGATCTTTGTTGCCAAGAACGGATGCTTTCTGGAAAAAGAGTTTCTCTCGAAAGAAGTAAGTGGGAGGAAAGTAGAACTCGATGAAGTACTACCTCTTGAGCGGGATAGTGACGCAGCACAGGAAACCGTCCCTGTGATGCCCACACCAACTGAAGAGGAAATCCATGATAATGATCAAGGTACTTCGGATCAAGTTACTGCTGAACTTCGTAGGTCCACAAGGACACGTTCCGCACCAGAGTGGTACGGCAACCCTGTCCTGGAAATCATGTTGTTAGACAACAATGAACCTTCGAACTATGAAGAAGCAATGGCGGGCCCGGATTCCAACAAATGGCTTGAAGCCATGAAATCCGAGATAGAATCCATGTATGAAAACAAAGTATGGACTTTGACAGACTTGCCCGATGATCGGCGAGCGATAGAAAACAAATGGATCTTTAAGAAGAAGACGGACGCGGATGGTAATGTTACCATCTATAAAGCTCGACTTGTCGCTAAGGGTTATCGACAGGTTCAAGGGATTGACTAAGACGAGACATTCTCTCCCGTAGCGAAGCTAAAATCCGTCCGAATCATGTTAGCAATTGCCGCATACTATGATTATGAGATATGGCAGATGGACGTCAAAACAGCATTCCTTAACGGGCATCTTAAGGAAGAACTGTATATGATGCAGCCGGAAGGTTTTGTAGATCCTCGGAACGCTAACAAAGTATGCAAGCTCTAGCGATCCATTTATGGACTGGTGCAAGCATCTCGGAGTTGGAACATTCGCTTTGATGAGATGATCAAAGCGTTTGGGTTTATGCAGACTTATGGAGAAGCCTGCGTTTACAAGAAAGTGAATGGGAGCTCTGTAGCATTTCTCATATTATATGTAGATGACATACTCCTGATGGGAAATAATATAGAATTTCTGGACAGCATTAAGGCCTACTTGAATAAGTGTTTTTCAATGAAGGACCTTGGAGAAGCTGCTTATATATTAGGCATCAAGATCTATAGAGATAGATCGAGACGCCTCATAGGTCTTTCACAAAGCACATACCTTGATAAGATTTTGAAGAGATTCAGAATGGATCAGTCCAAGAAGGGGTTCTTGCCTATGTTACAAGGTATGAGACTGAGCTCAGCTCAGTCACCGACCACGGCAAAAGATAAAGAAGAGATGAGTGTCATCCCCTATGCTTCAGCCATAGGATCTATTATGTATGCCATGCTGTGTACCAGACCCGATGTAAACCTTGCCGTAAGTTTGGTAGCAAGATACCAAAGTAATCCCGGCAAGGAACACTGGACAGCGGTCAAGAATATCCTGAAGTACCTGAAAAGGACAAAGGACTTGTTTCTCGTTTATGGAGGAGACAAAGAGCTTGTCGTAAAGGGTTACGTCGACGCTAGCTTTGACTCAGATCTGGATGACTCTAAGTCACAAACCGGATACGTGTATATGTTGAATGGTGGAGCAGTAAGCTGGTGCAGCTGCAAGCAGAGCGTCGTGGCGGGATCTACATGTGAAGCGGAGTACATGGCAGCCTCGGAGGCAGCACATGAAGCAATATGGGTGAAGGAGTTCATCACCGACCTAGGAGTCATACCCAATGCGTCGGGGCCGATCAAGCTCTTTTGTGACAACACTGGAGCTATTGCACTTGCCAAGGAGCCCAGGTTTCACAAGAAGACAAGGCACATCAAGCGTCGCTTCAACTCCATCCGTGAAAATGTTCAAGATGGAGACATAGAGATTTGCAAAGTGCACACGGATCTGAATGTCGCAGATCCGCTGACTAAACCTCTCTCGCGTGCAAAACATGATCAACACCAGAACTCTATGGGTGTTCTATTCATCACAATGTAACTAGATTAGTGACTCTAGTGCAAGTGGGAGACTGTTGGAAATATGCCCTAGAGGCAATAATAAAAGCATTATTATATTTCATTGTTCATGATAATTGTCTTTTATTCATGCTATAACTGTATTATCCGGAAATCGTAATACACGTGTGAATACTTAGACCACACTATGTCCCGGGTAAGCCTCTAGTTGACCAGCTCGTTGTGATCAACAGATAGTCATGGTTTACTGACTATGGACATTGGATGTCGTTGATAACGGGATCACATCATTAGGAGAATGATGTGATGGACAAGACCCAATCCTAAGCATAGCATAAAAGATCGTGTAGTTCGTTTTGCTAGAGCTTTGCAAGTGTCAAGTATCTCTTCCTTCGACCATGAGATCGTGTAACTCCCGGATACCGTAAGAGTGCCTTGGGTGTATCAAACGTCACAACGTAACTGGGTGACTATAAAGGTGCATTACAGGTATCTCCGAAAGTAGCTGTTGGGTTGACACGGATCGAGACTGGGATTTGTCACTCCGTATGACGGAGAGGTATCTCTGGGCCCACTCGGTAATGCATCATCATATTGAGCTCAATGTGACCAAGGTGTTGGACACGGGATCATGCATTACGGTACGAGTAAAGTGACTTGCCGGTAACGAGACTGAACAAGGTATTGGGGTACCGACGATCGAGTCTCGGGCAAGTAACGTACCGATTGACAAAGGGAATTGCATACAGGGTTTGATCGAATCCTCGACATAGTGGTTCATCCGGTGACAACATCGAGGAGCATGTGGGAGCCATCATGGGTATCCAGATCCCGCTGATGGTTATTGACTGAGAGCGTCTCGGTCATGTCTGCATGTCTCCCGAACCCGTAGGGTCTACACACTTAAGGTTCGGTGACGCTAGGGTTATGAAGATATGGATATGCAGAAACCCGAATGTTGTTCGGAGTCCCGGATGAGATCCCGGACGTCATGAGGAGTTCCGGAATGGTCCGGAGGTAAAGAATTATATATAGGAAGTGCTATTTCGGGCATCGGGACAAGTTTCGGGGTTATCGGTATTGTACCGGGACCACCGGAAGGGTCCCGGGGGTCCACCGGGTGGGGCCACCTGTCCCGGGGGGGCACATGGGCTGTAGGGGGTGCGCCTTGGCCATCATGGGCCAAGGGCACCAGCCCCTATAGGCCCATGCGCCTAGGGTTTCCCCCTAGGAGGAGTCCTAGTGGTGGAAGGCACCTCTAGGTGCCTTGGGGGGGAGGGAAACCTCCCCTAGGCCGCCGCCCCCCCTAGTAGATCTCATCTACTAGGGCCGGCGCCCCCCTGGCACCCCTATATATAGTGGGGGAGAGGAGGGACTTGATACACCAGCCCCTGGCGCCTCCACCTCCCCCCCGTTACGTCTCTCCCTCGTAGTCTCGGCGAAGCCCTGCTGCTGTGACGCCCTGCATCCACCACCACGCCGTCGTGCTGCTGGATCTTCATCAACCTCTCCTTCCCCCTTGCTGGATCAAGAAGGAGGAGACGTCTCCCGTCCCGTACGTGTGTTGAACGCGGAGGTGCCGTCCGTTCGGCACTGGTCATCGGTGATTTGGATCACGTCGAGTACGACTACATCATCACCTTGCAAGCTTCCGCATGCGATCTACAAGTGGTATGTAGATGCAAACTCTCTCCCTAGACTCGTTGCTTAGATGAACTCATAGATGGATCTTGGTGAAACCGTAGGAAAAATTTTAATTTTCTGCAACATTCCACAACACGGCGAGCATCACCGACGCCGACAGCTTCTGCGGTGACAGAGTCACCCGTGGCGGCCAACGGAGCCAGCGCCGGCTCGCTACGCCGTTCTGCGCCACCCAACGCCCCCTAGCTCTCAGCGTGGCCTCATGCATGCCAGCTCGCACCGCAGCACCGTCTCCATGGCCCGGCAAGCATAGGGCGTGCCCTCTGCCGCCGACGGGCCCGCGTTGCCCCGTTCTGTCGAAACCACCCTTGCGCGCCAAATCCAACCTGGGTTAGCCTCTAAACAGAGCCCGTGGACCTCCACGTTGATGCCCAACCCCCTAAGCACCCTGACCAAGCACTGCGCCGCCGTAACCATCGCCGGAGATCCCCATTCTCGGCCACCGCCTCGGATCGCCTATAAAATGGAGTCCTGAGCTTGTTCTCAAGCACGCACCACCACTGCAACCCACCAGAACCCCGCCAAGCCACTAGGAGGACCTCGAGGAGGTCTCCTCCCCCAACTCCGGCCACCCCGATCCGCCGCGGCCACCAGCTCGATCCACTCCGGTGAGGCCATCCCCGCCGCCCAAATCTCGTCAGTAGTCTCCTCGGGAACCCAGTGATCTAACCCCGGCTTCAATTTGACCTCCGCAGCCCTCCCCGGCGAGATCCAACTTCACCCGAGCTGCCGTCCGCCGGAGCAAGGACCGAATTCGACGTGGTGCTCGCCGACGACCACCACCACCACCCACCGACGCGGAAGGACACCCTGAGCACGTAGGTACTCTCCGATCATCCTAACTCGCTGTGGATCGCCGCCGGCGACCACCGCAGCTCTCCGGCGCCGACGAGCTCTGTTTCTTCCTCCCCCATTTGAAATTTCAAACCTGACGGATGGGACCCCTCGTCAGTGATTTTTTTTTCAAACCATTTTCTGTTTTTATAAGTTGGCCCCTGGAAACTTTCTGTTTCAATACAGATGAGTCCCTGGATTAAAAACCTTTATAACTTTTAAATAGAAACTGATTTTTGATTGATTCTTTTTCTGTCTTCTTTATTTTTCTGTCTAGTTTTTTGTCATATTATTTGAAAAATATTTGGAACACTTTTTTTTGTGCACTCTCGGTATTTACGTTAGTACGTATTTTCTTATACCGTAGATACCGGAGGAGGTGACGGAGCCGCGAACTTCGCCAAGCTAGACTCCGACTACTCCGAACCAGGCAAGCATGTTTGAACTTTTGATATGATGAGTGCTTGTTGCATGTTTGCATTAAGTAGTTTCATGGCATGTTTATGAACATTTCGATAAATGTTATATTACATGCAAAGATGAGGCAAGTGAGTTTCGATAATCCACATGTTGTTGGATGTGGGTTTGCATGGCCATGTGATGGCATGAGAATGGGTAAGATGGCAGTGTTGTAGCATGCCAGTCTTATGCCAGACTATTTGACTCCAATGTCAACGTGAATCAAGTCACGTTTCCATCCGTTTTCCCTTCTTGTACTACCACATGTTTTCCGCAAGGGATATGGCTTAGTAAGTTGCAAACCTCTTTCCTGGTACACACCAAATAGAGAGGCCGTGATGAGGGTTCCATGGCCCTGGATTAAAGCCAGTCATCCGGTCAGGGGGCATGGGTGTTTCCGGTTGGGACCGAGAGGGGGGCACCCCTTAGAGCGCGCGTATATAAATTTGATCCCATGCTATTCAAGGTTGTGACCTCCCCGTCTCAAAGATTTTCTTGAACGTTGTCTAGGGTGATTCCTGGCATCGTGAGGTGGGATGGGTGTGTACTGGTTAGATGTGTTTCTACCGAAATACCGTAAACGGAACTAGTCCTTCGTGACTACGGAAATCCGTTGGCTGTGGGCAATTAGTACAAACTCTGCAGAGTCAAAAATCCTTTGAATCATATTATCCATGTCCAAGTATTGTGTTCAACTTATCTTGTCAAATGTCAGTCTCAGTGACAAAACTCCGGTGAACCACATGAGTGTTAAATCCGGTTAAAAGTTTATTCCTGTGGATGGACTAACCCGTTTATTATTATGTGTTGAATATTTCCTACGAGTATTATATCTTCGTGAATTTATCAGATATGAATAATGAAATTTACGCCCTTTCTGCGTTGTCGCTCAGACGTCCGACTGTGGCACACTTGTTATTTACTTTTGATATAAGCCCTTTCTGCGATGTCGCTCAGACGTACGACTGTGGCACACTTGTTATTTACTTTTGATAGTAGCCCTTTCTGAGATGTCGCTCAGACGTCCGACTGTGGCACGCTTGTTATTTACTTTCGATATAAGCCCTTTTTGCGATGTCGCTCAGACGTCCGACTGTGGCACGCTTGTTATTTACTTTCGATATAAGCCCTTTCTGCGATGTCGCTCAGACGTCCGACTGTGGCACGCATGTTATTTACTTCCAATCCAAGCCCTTTCTGCGATGTCGCTCAGACGTCCGACTGTGGAACGCATGTCATTTACTTTTCAATATAAGCCCTTTATGTGGTGTCGCTTGGACGCCCGACTGCGGCATGATTATTTATTTGTTTACCCTTCGAGGTGTCGTTCGAGACACCCAATCGGTTTTTAGTTGTTTATTGGATTTTGGGAGGACTACCGCCCGACTTCATTTTTACTTATCATGTTGTGCAAATATTTATTATTTGAGTGTGCATTGTTATTTGCTCATGACGCATTCATGCATGCATTTGTTATATCTTATGTCCGAACTGTCTTGCGAGTACTTTCAAAGTACTCACCTGGCTTGTTGATTTGGCCAGATGTTGATGAAGGCGATCTCATGGATGAAGAGTTCGATAGCGAGTCCGACGCCTAGAGGAGTCCCAGTCAGTCCCGTGTGACCCTGGATTTGGTCACTGTATTATAACCGCTTCCGCTACCCAAATAAATTCATCGAGCCTCACCTCGACGCTCGATGAGCTGCTAGTTTAGGAGTCATGTTATCCACTCCACCGTAACATATCCACCACCACTTTTATCTCGAGTCAGTAGCATACCACCACACCCCTATGTCATAACCGCCCTTATGTACAATATTGGCGTGTTTGTAATAAATTGTTGAGCAGCCTCAGCTCAACCCTGTAATACTTTTAATGATACAGGCCTTCTGTATCAAGTATTTGTCTATGAGAAAGGATAATTCTTCCTATACTGGAATCAAGAGATCGATTTCTCAATAAGTATTTTATTGAAAAACCGGTCGCGACATATGCAAAGTTGACACTCTTCCAAAATAGTGGGATTAACATTAACTAAAGTCATGACCTCTCCAAACCCACTTTTAACCAAAACTTCATAAGATTGAACATTCTCCAAATATGTGGGATCTAAAGTTGACACTCTTCCAAACCCACTTTCAAAATTTTTGCAAACATTATTATAAATCTCATATTCATCATGGGGCTTAAATAAATTTTCAAGATCATAAGAAGAATCACCCCAATCATGATCATTGCATCAAGTAGTAGACATAGCAAAACTAGCATCCCCAAGCTTAGGGTTTTGCATATTATTAGCACAATTAACATCAAGAGAATTTATAATAACATCATTGCAATCATGCTTTTCATCGAAGGAACTATCATGTATGGGTGCAATAGCAACGATCTCATGTTTAACATAAGGAACTATAGCAAATTCATCTTCATAAATATTGGCATCATGGCCACAAGAATAGCAAGCATCATGTTCATCAAGGGATATTTCAATCAAATCATCGAAATCATAATTATTTATAGATTCATGCATATCATTATTTTCTTCCAAAGCAACGGTCATTCTCTCAATAAATTCCTTAACGTAGGCATTCCGAGCATAGTTTTCATAGCAATATTTAAGTATGTCGGAATTTTCAGATTTATAGAGAGTAATATCATACTTTTCAATCAAAGAAGCAACTTCATGAGCACCCTTAAAAACGACAAATTCTTTAATTTGTTCGATATCATAGTAACTATAAACACCCTTTCCATAAGAAGATAAGATTTCATTATCACTAAACTCACATAGGTAGGGAAGGTGTTTTTTAGGGTTCTTAGAGCAACAAGTAAAATCATAAATTTCAAAAAGATTTCAAGCATAACACAGCAATCTGTTTATTTGATCCCATAAGAGTCTCCCTTTTTCAGACAAACGGTGACGCACAAAATGAGCATGCTCATCTAAAGATTTACCATCAACTAGGCTAGTTGGGGTTTCAGCACGAGCGCATAAGGATTGAAAATGATCCAAGTAGAACACTTTAAGTGGATCCATATCAATAGATTTTTAGCAAGCAAAGATGCAAGCAAATATAAGGCACATGGAAACACAAACAAAAAGACATACGAAAGAAGGCGAAGAAAAGGCAAAGGTTTTCGAAAATCGTTTTAGAAGTGGGGGAGAGGAAAACGAGAGGCGGATGGCAAATAATATAATGCGAGGGATAAGAGTTTGTAATGGGTACTTGGTTTGTCTTGACTTGTGCGTAGACTCCCCAGCAATGGCGCCAGAAATCCTTCTTGCTACCTCTTGAGCATGTGTTGGTTTTCCCTTGAAGAGGAAAGGGTGATGCAGCAAAGTAGCGTAAGTATTTCCCTCAGTTTTTGAGAACCAAGGTATCAATCCAGTAGGAGGCTACACGCAAATCCCTCATACCTACACAAACAAATAAGAACCTTGCAACCAACGCGATAAAGGGGTTGTCAATCCCTTCACGACCACTTGGAAAAGTGAGATCTGATAGAGATAATAATAAGATAAATACTTTTGGTATTTTTATGATATAGATTGGAAAGTAAAGATTGCAAAATAAATTAGATCGGAAACTTATATGATGGAAAATAGACCCGGGGGCCATAGGTTTCACTAGTGGCTTCTCTCAAGATAGCGTAAGTATTGCGGTGGGTGAACAAATTACTGTTGAGCAATTGATAGAAAAGTGCATAGTTATGAGAATATCTAGGCATGATCATGTATATAAGCATCACGTCAGCGACAAGTAGATCGAAACGATTCTGCATCTACTACTATTACTCCACACATTGATCGCTATCCAACATGCATCTAGAGTATTAAGTTCATAAGAACAGAGTAATGCATTAGGCAAGATGACATGATGTAGAGGGATAAACTCAAGCAATATGATATAAACCCCATCCTTTTATCCTTGATGGAAACAATACAATACGTGCCTTGCTGCCCCCGCTGTCACTGGGAAAGGACACCGCAAGATTGAACCCAAAGCTAAGCACTTCTCCCATTGCAAGAAAGATCAATCTAGTAGGCCAAACCAAACTGATAATTCAAAGAGACTTGCGAAGATAATCAATCATACATAAAAGAATTTAGAGGAGATTCAAATATTGTTCATAGATAATCTTGATCATAAACCCAAAATTCATCGGATCTCGACAAACACACCGCAAAACGAATTACATCGAATAGATCTCCAAGAAGATCGAGGAGAACTTTGTATTGAGAACCAAAGAGAGAGA
Organism: Triticum aestivum; assembly: GCF_018294505.1. Taxonomy (NCBI): domain Eukaryota; kingdom Viridiplantae; phylum Streptophyta; class Magnoliopsida; order Poales; family Poaceae; genus Triticum; species Triticum aestivum. The sequence continues at coordinate 192,013,916 of NC_057813.1, forward strand.
AGAAGCCATCTAGCTAATAACTATGGACCCGAAGGTCTATGGTAAACTAGTCACACTTCATCGGAGAAGCTATGGTGTTGATGTAGAAGCCCTCCATGATCGATACCCCCTCCGGCGGAGCGCCGGAAAAGGCCCCAAGATGGGATCTCACGGGTACATAAGGTTGCGGCGGTGGAAATAGGGTTTCTGGTGCTCCTCGATGTTTTCAGGATATATGGATATATATAGGCGAAGGAAGTCGGTGAGGGGAGCCACGAGGGGCCCACGAGGGTGGGAGGCGCGCCCCCCCTGGGGCGCGCCTCCCTGCTTCGTGGTCGCCTCGTTTCTTTCTTGATGTCCATTCCAAGTCTCCTGGATTGCGTTTGTTCCAAAAATAACTCCCCCGAAGGTTTCATTCCGTTTGGACTCTGTTTGATATTACTTTTCTGCGAAACACTGAAATAGGAAAAAAACAATTTAGGCTGGGCCTCCGGTTAATAGGTTAGTCCCAAAAATAATATAAAAGTGTATAGTAAAGCCCATTAAACATCTAAAACAGGTAATATAATAGCATGGGACAATCGAAAATTATAGATACATTGGAGACATATCATCGGGGTACCCTCGGTGTATTTCACTGTCAGCCATGGTGGAATAGGTTGGTTGCTCCTAAGTGGACCCTCTGTGCGTGAGTGTCCTCCATACACTGTTCCTTTCTGGAATCTTGCAACCCGAATCCTTTGTGATTCTAGATCCTTCATGGATTGAAGCCATCATCAATGTGAATTTAAGATAGCGTCAACTACCCCAACCATGGTGAAAGATCGTGGATGACGCCTAGAGGAGGGTGATTAGGCACTTTAAAACAATTACGTTTAGGCTTGAACAAATGTGGAATAAAACTAGTGTTTAATTTGTTAAGTACAAAATTTAAATGAACTAGACTCAACTATGTGCACCAACAATTTATGCTAAGCAAGATAAAAAACTATGTGATAGCAAGATATATAACATGAATCACTATGGCTATCACAAAGTAAGTGCACAAGTAAAGGGTCCGGGTAAGAGATAACTGAAGCACGCGGAGACGAGATGTATCCCGAAGTTCTCACCCTTGCGGATGCTAATCTCCTTAGAGCGGTGTGGAGGCACAATGCTCCCAAAAATACCACTAGGGCCATCGTATTCTCCTCACGCCCTCGCACAATGCAAGATGTCATGATTCCACTAAGGGGCCCTTGAGAGCAGTCACCGAACCCGTACAAATGGCGACCCTTGGGGGCGATCACCGAACCTATACAATTGACGACAGTTGGGGGGCGGTCATCGAACCCGTACAAATTGCTCTGGGCAATCTCCCCAACTTCATTGGAGACCCCGAAGCTTTCCTGGAGCTTTGCACCACAATACCAACCATCTAGAGCATCAAAGTACCCAAGAAGAACAAGCTCTAGGGTGCCTAAACACCCAAGAGTAATAAGCTTCTCAACTTTCACTTCCACGCATGGCCATGGAGAACTCAAATCGATGCACCAAACGCAACGGCAAGAGCACACAGAGTGCTCAAGATCTTCTCTCCCAAATCCCACCACAACAACTAATTCTAGGGAGGAATATGAGAGGAAGAACAAAGGAGAGAACACAAAGAACTCTAGGATCTGGATCCAAAGGGTTCCCCTCACTTACAGGAGAGATAGATTGGTGGAGATGTAGATCTAGATCTCCTCTGTCTTTTCCCTCAAATAGATGCAAGATTCATGGGAGGAATACAGAGAAAGCAAGCTCCACGATGTCAACAATGGTGGGAGGGAACCTACTCAAAGTCATTGGGGGCAATGCGGAAGAAGACCCCCTTTTATAGGCCCCAACGAATCTGCCCGTTATGCTGTAGAAAAACACTAGGGCGGTACTGCTACTTGTGAGTGTTGGGGAACGTTGCATAAAATAAAATTTTCCTACGTTCACCAAGATCAATCTATGAGTTCTTCTAGCAATGAGAGAGAGATACGCATCTACATACCCTTGTAGATCGCGTGCGGAAGCGTTCAAGAGAACGGGGTTGAGGGAGTCGTTCTCGTCGTGATCCAAATCACCGGAGATCCTAGCGCCGAACGGACGGCACCTCCGCGTTCAACACACGTACGGTCAGCGTGACGTCTCCTCCGTCTTGATCCAGCAAGGGGGAAGGAGAGGTTTATGAAGATCCAGCAGCACGACGGCATGGTGGTGGATGCAGCAGGGCTCCAGCAGGGCTTCGCCAAGCGACTACGGGAGGAGGAAGAGGTGTAGCAGGGGGAGGGAGGCGCCAAGACTTCAGGTGCGGCTGCCCTCCCTCCCCCTCCTTTATATAGGCCCCCTGGGGGGGGGGGGCGCCGGCCCTGGAGATTGAATCTCCAAGGGGGGCGGCGGCCAGGGGGGTTGGAGTGCCCCCCAAGGCAAGTGGGGCGCCCCCCCACCCTGGGGTTTCCAACCCTAGGCGCAGGGGGGCCCAAGGGGGGGCGCACCAGCCCACTAGGGGCTGGTTCCACTCCCACTTCAGCCCACGGGGCCCTCCGGGATAGGTGGCCCCACCCGGTGGACCCCCGGGACCCTTCCGGTGGTCCCGGTACAATACCGGGTGACCCCGAAACTTTCCTGATGGCCGAAACTGCACTTCCGATATATAATTCTTTACCTTCGGACCATTCTGGAACTCCTCGTGACGTCCGGGATCTCATCCGGGACTCCGAACAACTTTCAGTTTGCTGCATACTCATATTCATACAACCCTAGCGTCACCGAACCTTAAGTGTGTAGACCCTACAAGTTCGGGAGACACGTAGTCATGACCGAGACGGCTCTCCGGTCAATAACCAACAGCGGGATCTGGATACCCATGTTGGCTCCTACATGCTCCTCGATGATCTCATCGGATGAACCACGATGTCGAGGATTCAAGCAACCCCGTATACAATTCCCTTTGTCAAACGGTATGTTACTTGCCCAAGATTCGATCGTCGGTATCCCAATACCTCGTTCAATCTCGTTACCGGCAAGTCACTTTACTCGTACCGTAATGCATGATCCCGCGACCAGACACTTGGTCACTTTGAGCTCATTATGATGATGCACTACCGAGTGGGCCCAGTGATACCTCTCCGTAATAGGGAGTGACAAATCCCAGTCTCGATCCGTGTCAACTCAACAGACACTTTCGGAGATACCCGTAGCATACCTTTATAGTCACCCAGTTACGTTGTGATGTTTGGTACACCCAAAGCACTCCTACGGTATCCGGGAGTTACACGATCTCATGGTCTAAGGAAGAGATACTTGACATTAGAAAAGCTCTAGCAAAACGAACTACACGATCTTGTGCTATGCTTAGGATTGGGTCTTGTCCATCACATCATTCTCCTAACGATGTGATCCCGTTATCAATGACATCCAATGTCCATAGTCAGGAAACCATGACTATCAGTTGATCAACGAGCTAGTCAACTAGAGGCTCACTAGGGACATGTTGTGGTCTAAATATTCACACATGTATTACGATTTTCGGATAATACAATTATAGCATGAATAATAGACAACTATCATGAACAAAGAAACATAATAATAATCCTTTTATTATTGCCTCTAGGGCATATTTCCAACAGTCTCCCACTTGCAATAGAGTCAATAATCTAGTTACATTGTGATGTATCAAACACCCATAGAGTTCTGGTGTTGATCATGTTTTGCTCGCGGAAGAGGTTTAGTCAACGGATCTGCGATATTCAGATCCGTGTGTACTTTGCAAATATCTATGTCTCCATCTTGAACATTTTCACGGATGGAGTTGAAACGACGCTTGATGTGCCTGGTCTTCTTGTGAAACCTGGGCTCCTTGGCAAGGGCAATAGCTCCAGTGTTGTCACAGAAGAGAGTGATCGGCCCCGACGCATTGGGTATGACTCCTAGGTTGGTGATGAACTCCTTCATCCATATAGCTTCATGCGCTGCCTCCGAGGCTGCCATGTACTCTGCTTCACATGTAGATCCCGCCACGACGCTCTGCTTGCAACTGCACCAGCTTACTGCTCCACGATTCAACATACACACGTATCCGGTTTGTGACTTAGAGTCATCCAGATCTGTGTCGAAGCTAGCATCGACGTAACCCTTTACGACGAGCTCTTCGTCACCTCCATAAACGAGAAACATGTCCTTTGTCCTTTTTAGGTACTTAAGGATATTCTTGACCGCTGTCCAGTGTTCCTTGCCGGGATTACTTTGGTACCTTCCTACCAAACTTATGGCAAGGTTTACATCAGATCTGGTACACAGCATGGCATACATAATAGATCCTATGGTTGAGGCATAGGGGATGACACTCATCTCTTCTTTATCTTCTGCCGTGGTCGGGCATTGAGCCGAGCTCAATCTCACACCTTGCAATACAGGCAAGAACCCTTTCTTGGACTGATCCATATTGAACTTCTTCAATATCTTATCAAGGTATGTGCTTTGTGAAAGACCTATGAGGCGTCTCGATCTATCCCTATAGATCTTGATGCCTAATATGTAAGCAGCTTCTCCAAGGTCCTTCATTGAAAAACACTTATTCAAGTAGGCCTTAATGCTGTCCAAGAATTCTATATCATTTCCCATCAAAAGTATGTCATCTACATATAATATGAGAAATGCTACAGAGCTCCCACTCACTTTCTTGTAAACGCAGGCTTCTCCATAAGTCTGCATAAACCCAAACGCTTTGATCATCTCATCAAAGCGAATGTTCCAACTCCGAGATGCTTGCACCAGCCCATAAATGGATCACTGGAGCTTGCATACTTTGTTAGCATTCTTAGGATCGACAAAACCTTCCGGCTGCATCATATATAGCTCTTCCTTAAGATAACCGTTAAGGAATGCCGTTTTGACGTCCATCTGCCATATCTCATAATCATAGTATGCAGAAATTGCTAACATGATTCGGACAGACTTAAGCTTCGCTACGGGAGAGAAAGTCTCATCGTAGTCAACCCCTTGAACTTGCCGATAACCCTTAATGACAAGTCGAGCTTTATAGATGGTAATATTACCATCCACGTCCGTCTTCTTCTTAAAGATCCATTTGTTTTCTATCGCTCGCCGATCATCGGGCAAGTCAGTCAAAGTCCATACTTTGTTTTCATACATGGATTCTATCTCGGACTGCATGGCTTCTAGTCATTTGTTGGAATCTGGGCCCACCATCGCTTCTTCATAGTTCGAAGGTTCACCGTTGTCTAACAACATGATTTCCAGGACAGGGTTGCCATACCACTCTGGTGTGGAACGTGTCCTCGTGGACCTACGAAGTTCAGTAGCAACTTGATCCGAAGTACCTTGATCATCATCATTAATTTTCTCTCCAGTCGGTGTAGGTACCATAGGAACATTTTCCTGAGCTGCACTACTTTCCGGTTCAAGAGGTAGTACTTCATCGAGTTCTACTTTCCTCCCACTTACTCCTTTCGAGAGAAACTCTTTTTCCAGAAAGGATCCGTTCTTGGCAACAAAGATCTTACCTTCGGATCTGAGGTAGAAGGTATACCCAATGGTTTCCTTGGGGTATCCTATGAAGACGCATTTTTCTGGCTTGGGTTCGAGCTTTTCAGGTTGTAGTTTCTTGACATAAGCATTGCATCCCCAAACTTTTAGAAACGACAGCTTAGGTTTCTTCCCAAACCATAATTCATACGGTGTCGTCTCAATGGATTTAGACGGTGCCCTATTTAAAGTTAATGTAGCTGTCTCTAGAGCGTATCCCCAAAATGATAGCGGTAAATTGGTAAGAGACATCATAGATCGCACCATATCCAATAGAGTGCGATTACGATGTTCGGACACACCGTTACGCTGAGGTGTTCCAGGCGGCGTTAGTTGTGAAACGATTCCACATTTCCTTAAGTGTGTACCAAATTCGTGACTTAAATATTCTCCTCCACAATCTAATCATAAGAATTTTATCTTTCGGTCACGTTGATTCTCTACTTCATTCTGAAATTCCTTGAACTTTTCAAAGGTCTCAGACTTGTGTTTCATCAAGTAGACATACCCATATCTACTTAAGTCATCAGTGAGAGTGAGAACATAACGATATCCTCCGCGAGCCTCAACGCTCATTGGACCACACACATCAGTATGTATGATTTCCAATAAGTTGGTTGCTCGCTCCATTGTTCCGGAGAACGGAGTCTTGGTCATTTTGCCCATGAGGCATGGTTCGCATGTGTCAAATGATTCATAATCGAGAGACTCTAAAAGTCCATCAGCATGGAGCTTCTTCATGCGCTTGACACCAGTGTGACCAAGGCGGCAGTGCCACAAGTATGTGGGACTATCGTTATCAACTTTACATCTTTTGGTATTCACACTATGAATATATGTAACATTATGTTCGAGATTCATTAAGAATAAACCATTGACCATCGGGGCATGACCATAAAACATATCTCTCATATAAATAAAACAACCATTATTCTCGGATTTAAATGAGTAGCCATCTCATATTAAACGAGATCCAGATACAATGTTCATGCTCAAACTTGGCACTAAATAACAATTATTGAGGTTTATAACTAATCCCGTTGGTAAATGTAGAGGTAGCGTGCCGACGGTGATCACATCGACCTTGGAACCATTCCCGACGCGCATCGTCGCCTCGTCCTTCGCCAGTCTCCGCTTATTCCGCAGCTCCTGCTGTGAGTTACAAATATGAGCAACGGCACCGGTATCAAATACCCAGGAGTTACTACGAGTACTGATAAGGTACACATCAATTACATGTATATCACATATACCTTTAGTGTTGCCGGCCTTCTTGTCCGCTAAGTATTTGGGGCAGTTCCGCTTCCAGTGACCCTTCCCTTTGCAATAAAAGCACTCAGTCTCAGGCTTGGGTCCATTCTTTGACTTCTTCCCGGCAACTGGCTTACCGGGCGCGGCAACATATTTGCCGTCCTTCTTAAAGTTCTTCTTGGCCTTCCCCTTCTTGAACTTAGTGGCCTTATTGACCATCAACACTTGATGTTCTTTCTTGATTTCAACCTCTGCTGACTTCAGCATTGAAAAAACTTCAGGAATGGTCTTCACCATCCCCTGCATGTTGTAGTTCATCACAAAGCTCTTGTAGCTCGGTGGGAGCGACTGAAGGATTCTGTCAATGACCGCCTCGTCCGGGAGGTTGATCTCCAGCTGGGACAGGCGGTTGTGCAACATTTTGAGTATGTGCTCACTGACAGAACTATTTTCCTCCATCTTACAACTATAGAACTTATCGGAGACTTCATATCTCTCGACCCGGGCATGAGCTTGAAAAACCATTTTCAGCTCCTCGAACATCTCATATGCTCCGTGTTGCTCAAAACGCTTTTGGAGCCCCCGTTCTAAGCTGTAAAGCATGCCGTACTGAACGAGGGAGTAATCATCAGAATGTGACTGCCAAGCGTTCATAACGTCTTGGTTCTCTGGCATGGGTGCTTCACCTAGCGGTCCTTCTAGGACATATGCTTTCTTGGCAGCTATGAGGATGATCCTCAGGTTCTGGACCCAGTCCGAATAGTTGCTGCCATCATCTTTGAGCTTGGTTTTCTCTAGGAACACGTTGAAGTTCATGTTGACATGAGCGTTGGCCATTTGATCTACAAGACATATTTTGCAAAGATTTTAGACTAAGTTCATGATAATTAAGTTCATCTAATCAAATTATTTAATGAACACCCACTCAGATTTGACATCCTTCTAGTCATCTAAGTGTTACACGATCCGAGTCGACTAGGCCGTGTCCGATCATCACGTGAGACGGACTAGTCATCATCGGTGAACATCTCCATGTTGATCGTATCATCCATATGACTCATGCTCGACCTTTCGGTCTCTGTGTTCCGAGGCCATGTCTGTACATGCTAGGCTCGTCAAGTTGACCCTAAGTGTTTTGCATGTGTAAAACTGTCTTACACCCGTTGTATGTGAACGTAAGGATCTATCACACCCGATCATCACGTGGTGCTTCGAAACGACGAACTTTAGCAACGGCGCACTGTTAGGGGGAACACCTTCTTGAAATTATTATGAGGGATCATCTTATTTACTACCACCATTCTAAGTAAACAAGATGCATAAACATAATAAACATCACATGCAATTATATATAGTAGTGACATGATATGGCCAATATCATATAGCTCCTTTGATCTCCATCTTCGGGGCTCCATGATCATCTTCGTCACCGGCATGACACCATGATCTCCATCATCATGATCTCCATCATCGTGCCTCCATGAAGTTGCTCGCCAACTATTACTTCTACTACTATAGCTAACGGTTTAGCAATAAAGTAAAGTAATTACATGGCGTTAAATCATTGACACGCAGGTCATACAATAATTAAGACAACTCCTATGGCTCCTGCCGGTTGTCATACTCATCGACATGCAAGTCGTGATTCCTATTACAAGAACATGATCTCATACATCACAATATATCATTCATCATTCATCACAACTTCTGACCATATCACATCACATGACAATTGCTGTAAAAACAAGTTAGACGTCCTCTAATTGTTGTTGCATCTTTTACGTGGCTGCAATTGGGTTCTAGCAAGAACGTTTTCTTACCTACGAATAACCACAACGTGATTTTGTCAACTTCTATTTACCCTTCGTAAGGACCCTTTTCATCGAATTCTCTCCAACTAAAGTAGGAGAGACAGACACCCGCTAGCCACCTTATGCAACTAGTGCATGTCAGTCGGTCGAACCTGTCTCACGTAAGCGTACGTGTAAGGTCGGTCCGGGCCGCTTCATCCCGCAATACCGCTGAAGCAAGATAAGACTAGTAGTGGCAAGCAAGTTGACAATATCTACGCCCACAACAAATTTGTGTTCTACTCGTGCAATAGAGAACTACGCATATACCTAGCTCATGATGCCACTGTTGGGGAACGTTGCATAAAATAAAATTTTCCTACGTTCACCAAGATCAATCTATGAGTTCATCTACCAACGAGAGAGAGATATGCATCTACATACCCTTGTAGATCGCGTGCAGAAGCGTTCAAGAGAACGGGGTTGAGGGAGTCGTTCTCGTCGTGATCCAAATCACCGGAGATCCTAGCACCGAACGGACGGCACCTCCGCGTTCAACACACGTACGGTCAGCGTGACGTCTCCTCCGTCTTGATCCAGCAAGGGGGAAGGAGAGGTTGATGAAGATCCAGCAGCACGACGGCGTGGTGGTGGATGCAGCAGGGCTCCGGCAGGGCTTCGCCAAGCGACTACGGGAGGAGGAAGAGGTGTAGCAGGGGGAGGGAGGCGCCAAGACTTCAGGTGCGGCTGCCCTCCCTCCCCCCTCCTTTATATAGGCCCCCTGGAGGGGGGGGTGCCGGCGCCCTGGAGATTGAATCTCCAAGGTGGGCGGCGGCCAGGGGGGTTGGAGTGCCCCCCAAGGCAAGTGGGGCGCCCCCCCACCCTGGGGTTTCCAACCCTAGGCGCAGGGGGGGCAAGGGGGGGCGCACCAGCCCACTAGGGGCTGGTTCCCCTCCCACTTCAGCCCACGGGGCCCTCCGGGATAGGTGGCCCCACCCGGTGGACCCCCGGGACCCTTCCGGTGGTCCCGGTACAATACCGGGTGACCCCGAAACTTTCCTGATGGCCGAAACTGCACTTCCGATATATAATTCTTTACCTTCGGACCATTCCGGACCTCCTCGTGATGTCCGGGATCTCATCCGGGACTCTGAACAACTTTTAGTTTGCTGCATACTCATATTCATACAACCCTAGCGTCACCGAACCTTAAGTGTGTAGACCCTACGGGTTCGGGAGACACGTAGTCATGACCGAGACGGCTCTCCGGTCAATAACCAACAGCAGGATCTGGATACCCATGTTGGCTCCTACATGCTCCTCGATGATCTCATCGGATGAACCACGATGTCGAGGATTCAAGCAACCCCGTATACAATTCCCTTTGTTAAACGGTATGTTACTTGCCTGAGATTTGATCGTCGGTATCCCAATACCTCGTTCAATCTCGTTACCGGCAAGTCACTTTACTCGTACCGTAATGCATGATCCCGCGACCAGACACTTGGTCACTTTGAGCTCATTATGATGATGCACTACCGAGTGGGCCCAGTGATACCTCTCCGTAATACGGAGTGACAAATCCCAGTCTCGATCCGTGTCAACTCAACAGACACTTTCGGAGATACCCGTAGCATACCTTTATAGTCACCCAGTTGCGTTGTGACGTTTGGTACACCCAAAGCACTCCTACGGTATCCGGGAGTTACACGATCTCATGGTCTAAGGAAAAGATACTTGACATTGGAAAAGCTCTAGCAAAACAAACTACAAGATCTTGTGCTATGCTTAGGATTGGGTCTTGTCCATCACATCATTCTCCTAACGATGTGATCCCGTTATCAACGACATCCAATGTCCATAGTCAGGAAACCATGACTATCAGTTGATCAACGAGCTAGTCAACTAGAGGCTCACTAGGGACATGTTGTGGTCTAAATATTCACACGTGTATTACGATTTCTGGATAATATAATTATAGCATGAATAATAGACAACTATCATGAACAAAGAAATATAATAATAATCCTTTTATTATTGCCTCTAGGGCATATTTCCAACAGTGAGTTGCGTTGGGATTCCCCCAAAAAGAGAGGATGATGCAGTAGAGTAGAGATAAGTATTTCCCTCAGTTAATAACCAAGGTTATCAATCCAATACGAGAATCACACAAAGCCTCGTGAATAGCACCTGCACACACAAAAGCAAATACTTGCACCCCATGCAAACAAGAGGGTTGTCAATCCCCTTAGCGGTTACTTGCAAGGATTAAATCTCATAGTGGTAGATAATGAAGTAAATTGCAAAACAAAATTAAAAAATTGTAGCAAGGTATTTTTGTGTTTTTATATATGATAAAAGTAGACTCGGGGGCCATAGTTTTCACTAGAGGCTTCTCTATTGAGCACATAGCATACGGTGGGTGAACAAATTGCTATTGGGCTATTGATAGAAAAGTGCATAGTTATAACGATATTCAAGGCAATGATCATGTATATAGGCATCGCGTCCAAGACAAGTAGACCGACTCCTGCTGGCATCTACTACTATTACTCCACCAATTGATCGCATGTATCTATGGTATTAAGTATAAAATAGAGTAACGCCTTAAGCAAGATGACATGATGTAGACAAAGTAAACCCAACCAATATGAATAAACCCCGTCATTCAATCCTTAATGGAAACAATACAAATATGTGTCTTGTCCCCTACTTTGTCACTGGGATATAGAGCACCGCAAGATTGAACCCATTACAAAGCACCTCTCCCATTGCAAGATAAATCAATCTAGTTGGCCAAACCAAACGGATAAATCCGAGAGAAATACAAAGCTATAACAATCATGAATAATAAAGTTCAGAGAAGACTCAATTAATATTCATGAATAATCTGATCATAGACCCACAATTCATCGGATCCCAACAAACACACCGCAAAAGAAGATTGCATCAAATAGAACTCCAAGAACATTGTATTGAAGATCAAAGAGAGAGAAGAACCCGTCTATCTGTTGGAAATATGCCATGGAGGAAATAATATTGTACTATTGTATTTCCATTATTCATAATTAAGAATGTGTATTTCATGTTATAACTGCTATGATCCTGTAATATGCGATTCAGTGGAAAACTCACATGCATGTGTGAAATGATAAATGGTAAACAATAGGTTCCCGGTCTCGCCTCTAAGACCGGCTTAAGTCACTACAAAAAAATACACTTCCGTGATGATACCTGTTTGTCACAGTAGGTCGCGTTTTTTGCCATGCATGTACATCCATGACAAATTTATGACAGAATCAAGATAGTCATACCTGTGCTGTCGTAGAAGTGTTCGATGACATTACCAAAATTATCATCACGGAAGTGTACACTTCCATGACGATAAATCGCGCGTCACAGAACTGCTTTCGTCAAGGGTGACCGACACGTGGCATCCACCGTAACGGAACGCTGTTAAGCTATCGGGTCGGGTTTTGGATCCGATAACCCGTTAACAGCCCCGACCAATGGGGATTTTCCATGTGTAAAATCATCATTGGCTGGAGGAAACACGTGTCGGCTCACCGTTGGGACATATGTCATCCACTCATTGGACAGAAGGCGCCTATTGAGGGAGTCCTGGATTAGGGGGTGTCCGGATGGCCGGACTATGACCTTTGGCCGGACTCCCGGACTATGAAGATACAAGATTGAAGACTTCGTCCCGTGTCCGGATGGGACTTTCCTTGGCGTGGAAGGCAAGCTTGGCGATACGATATGTAGATCTCCTCCCATTGTAACCGACTCTGTGTAACCCTAGCCCTCTCCGGTGTCTATATAAACCGGAGAGTTTTAGTCCATAGGACGAACAATAAACATACCATAGGCTAGCTTCTAGGGTTTAGCCTCTCTGATCTCGTGGTAGATCAACTCTTGTACTACCCATATCATCAATATTAATCAAGCAGGAGTAGGGTTTTACCTCCATCGAGAGGGCCCAAACCTGGGTAAAAACATCGTGTCCCTTGTCTCCTGTTACCATCCGCCTAAATGCACAGTTCGGGACCCCCTACCCGAGATCCGCCGGTTTTGACACCGACATTGGTGCTTTAATTGAGAGTTCCTCTGTGTCGTCACCTTTAGGCCTGATGGCTTCTTCGATCATCAACCACGACGCAGTCCAGGGTGAGACTTTTCTCCCCGGACAGATCTTCGTGTTCAGCGGCTTCGCACTGCAGGCCAATTCGCTTGGCCATCTGGAGCAGATCGAAAGCTACGCCCCTGGCCATCAGGTCAGATTTGGAAGCTTAAACTACACGGCTGACATCCGCGGGGACTTGATCTTCGACGGATTTGAGCCACGGCCGAGCGCACCGCACTGTCACGATGGGCATGATCTAGCTCTGCTACCGGACAGCGCCCGGAGCGCCGCTCAGGTGTCCGCTCCGACCCTTAGCTCGGAGCTGACCGCGCCAATCGGGGACGGACGGTTGGACGCCGCCCCAGGAGCCGCAATCTCTACGGCGATAGAGCCGAATACCAGCCTAGTCCTTTATGAGGCCTGTGACTCCAAGGTGCCGGACTCCTTTCCGGACTCCGAATCTTCCGCACCCCTTCCGATCGAACCCAATTGGGCTCCGATCATGGAGTTCACCGCCGCGGACGTCTCTCAGCACTCGCCCTTTGGCGACATCCTGAATTCACTAAAGTCTCTCTCTTTGTTAGGAGAGCCCTGGCCGGACTATGGTCAGCAAGGTTGGGATGCGGACGACGAAGAAATTCGAAACCCACCCACCACCCACTTCGTAGCCACTGTCGACGATTTAACCGACATGCTCGACTTTGACTCCGAAGACATCGACGGTATGGACGCAGATGAAGGAGAAGAACAAGAACCAGCACCTATAGGGCACTGGAAAGCCACCTCGTCATATGACATATACATGGTGCACACCCCAAAAGTAGGGAATGGCGATGAAAAAACGGAGGACGACCCCTCCAAGAAGCAACCCAAGCGCCGACGTCAGCGGCGCCGCTCTAAATCCCGCCAAAGAAAAAACGGCGAATCCGGCACCGGAGACAACAACACCCCGGACAGTGCCGAAGACAACCCCCTCTAGTAGAATTCAGCGCAGGAGGACGGAGAAGCCAGCCCTCGTGAGAGAGCGGCAGATAGGGAGGTCGAGGACGACAATTATATGCCTCCCTCCAAAGACAAGGCAAGCCTCGACGACGACGAATTTGTCATGCTAGAGGATCCCGTCGAACAAGAGCGTTTCAAACGCAGGTTTATGGCCACGCAAGCAGCCTCAAGAAAAAACAGCAGCAGCTTAGAGCTGACCAAGATTTGCTAGCCGATAGATGGACTAAAGTCCTGGCAGCCGAAGAGTATAAACTCGAACGCCCCTCCAAGAGCTACCCAAAGCGCTGGCCGCTACCCCAACTAGAGGAGGAAGCAACTAAACCTACATCACCAGCGTATGATGCGGCCGATCGGCCACCCCGTGGCCGCGACAGAGAGGCCTCTCGGCCCTCAACTCAAGCCGCACCCCGGCGCCGCTCAAAAAATACCAGAGCACGGGGAAATGCACTGGACCTGCGAGATATATTGGAGGATAAGGCAAGGCAAACAAGATCGATCTACAGATCGCATGGGCGCCCCATGTCACGTAACGATAACCGTCACGCCGGATATGACAAATACGGCCAGGCCGAATACAACAGACAAAGCTCATCTGAGCTACGTCGCGATATAGCCCAGTACAGGGGCGCCGCACACCCACTATGCTTCATAGACGAAGTAATGGATCATCAAATCCCCGAGGGTTTTAAACCCGTAAACATCGAATCATATGATGGCACAATAGATCCTGCGGTATGGATTGAGGATTATCTCCTTCATATCCACATGGCCCGTGGTGATGATCTACACGCCATCAAATACCTCCTGCTCAAGCTGAAAGGACCAGCTCGGCATTGGCTTAACAGCCTGCCAGCGGAGTCAATTAGTATCTGGGAGGACCCAGAATCTGCATTCCTTGACAACTTCCAGGGCACTTATGTGCAACCACCAGACACCGATGACCTAATCCACATAATCCAGCAACCAGAGGAATCGGCCAGACAATTCTGGACACGGTTCCTAACCAAGAAAAATCAAATAGTCGATTGTCCAGACGCAGAGGCCCTTGCAGCCTTTAGGCACAACATCCGAGACGAATGGCTTGCCTGGCACCTAGGACAGGAAAAGCCGAAATCTATGGCAGCCCTCACGACACTCATGACCCGCTTTTGCGCGGGAGAAGACAGCTGGCTAGCTCGTAGTAATAACATAACCAAGAGCCCTGGCAACTCAGATACCAAGGACAACAATGGAAGGTCCCGCCGTAACAAGCACAAGCGCCGCATTAATGGCGATAATACTGAGGATACGGCAGTTAATGCCAGATTCAGAGGCTCTAAACCCGGTCAGCGGAAGAAGCCATTCAAAATAAACCCTCCGGGCCCATCCAGTTTAGACCGGATACTCGATCGCTCGTGCCAGATACACGGCACCCCCGAACAACCAGCCAATCACACCAACAGGGATTGTTGGGTGTTCAAGCAGGCAAGCAAGTTAAGTGCCGAAAACAGAGACAAGGGGCTGCATAGCGATGACGAGGAGGATCCCCGGCCGCCGAAGAACAGAGGACAGAAGGGCTTCCCCCCACAAGTGCGGACGGTGAACATGATATACGCAACCCATATCCCCATAAGGGAGCGGAAGCGTGCTCTCAAGGAGGTCTATGCGTTGGAGCCATTCGCCCCAAAGTTCAACCCATGGTCCTCCTGCCTGATCACTTTTGACCGAAGGGACCACCCCACTAGCATTCGTCACGGCGGATTCGCCGCATTGGTCTTAGACCCAATCATTGACGGATTTCACCTCACTAGAGTCCTCATGGACGGCGGCAGCAGCCTGAACCTGCTTTATCAGGATACAGTGCGAAAAATGGGTATAGATCCCTCAAGGATTAAACCCACAAAGACGACCTTTAAAGGTGTCATACCAGGTGTAGAAGCCAGCTGTATAGGCTCAGTTACACTCGAAGTGGTCTTCGGATCCCTGGATAATTTCCGAAGCGAAGAGTTAATCTTCGACATAGTCCCATTCCACAGTGGCTATCATGCCCTGCTCGGACGAACCGCATTCGCAAAATTAAATGCGGTGCCGCACTACGCATATCTCAAGCTCAAGATGCCAGGCCCTCGCGGAGTCATTACGGTCAATGGAAACACCGAACGCTCTCTCCGAACAGAGGAGCCCACGGGTGCCCTGGCGGCGGAAGTACAAAGTAGCCTCTCAAGGCAATTCTCCAATCCGGCTGTTAAACGTCCGGACAACGTCAAGCGCGCCCGAAGTAACCTACAACAAAATCGGCTGGCACGTTCCGAGCAAGCATAGCAGTGCGGCCCCAACCCCAGCCCTCGCCAGATGGCGATAGCAGTACCACGCGTACATAATTACGCTCTGGAAATACCATGGGAATAAGGGGAGGGGCACAACAACGGCACGCCCAGAATGCGGCTCAACCGCACTAGGGGCTCCCTATTCTACCGTTTCTTTTTTTATACTTTCAGGACCCAACTATTCGGAAGGCCTGTCCGGCAATACACTCGACGAACACATGATGCAACAACCAGGGAGACAACAAGCCATGTCAAATGTCCAGGTGGTCTCTATAACGAGCTAAATACCTGTTTTACTTAAAGTCTCGCAGCTTGCCCCTGGAGGGGGACATGTCAAATAATCCCATCTCTTGCTTATCGCACTATTTGTATCGTTCTGCTCTCATAGCAGCCCTTTTTAATAAACAATACATAGATCTTATCTGTTATTGTATTCATTTATTCTTATACAAATATGTTCAGTCATGACATTATGCAACCGTACACTTTGGTACGGCCAATACACCAGGGGCTTAAGTACCCCATAATAAGGTGTGAGAAGACCGAACACTCTCATGAGTGCGGCACCCCGAACTTATAGCACTATATGCATCGGCACCGAATCATGTCTTGGGTCAATAGTTGGGTTTGCCCGGCTCCAATGTTTTGGTACCTTACGTTCCGCAATGTCGGCTAAGGTAGCGCTGGGAGAACTACCGCGATTGTGCCCCAGTTCAGTTGGGTTAACACCTCAGTAGAGAAAGCTAAAACTGACCGTCATGATAGTGCGAGAGACCGGTCGCTGTTCGAGAGGTTTTCCGAGTCCCTAAAGACTTATGCCGCTTAGAGCGAGGAGCCGCATTTATCCGGCCTAGGCGTGGATAGCACCCCGAACTCGGTATTCCGAATACTAGGGGATTCGCCGAAATTTAAAATTATAGAATTCTATGGCTAAGTGAGAGTGATAAAGCATTATAAGTCCGATGGCCTTGTTCGTTGTGCTGAGCGCCTCCCTAGATGGACCCAAGAATGGGAACAAGAGTGCTCAGGTTTATCCCGAACACCCCAGCACTCATGGCATGGGGGTAGAAGCTGACGACTTACATCTCTCAGATTTCATAAACGGCCGCACAGAAGGTAATATTTTAAATTCAAAAAGCATTGCTTAGCGCATATGAACAAGTTTACAGCGCACAGGATAAACACGAGCGAGTTTACTGAAAAATTACATTTATGGCACATTCCTCCGCTACGAGATGGGCACCCTTTAGGACGCCCTCATAATACATCTCGGGCCTGCGATGCTCCTTCCCCTCCGGTGGCCCATCCTTCACCAGCTTCTCAGCATCCAGCTTGCCCCAGTGCACTTTAGCACGGGAAAAAGCCCTACGGGCGCCCTCGATACACACGGAACGCTTGATGACTTCAAGCCGTGGACAGGCATCCACCAGCCGCCACACCAGCCCGAAGTAGCTCAAAGGCATGACCTCACCAGGCCACAGCCGGTCTATCAGGCCCTTCATGGCCTGTTCGGCTGCCTTATGAAGCTCGACCAGCTGCTTCAGCTGGTCGCTCAAGGGCACCGGGTGTCCGGCCTCAGCATACTGGGACCAGAACACCTTCTCGGTCGAGCTCCCTTCCTCGACTCGGTAGAATGCGGCAGCGTCGAATACACTGCGAGGCAGATCTGTGAATGCTCCTGGAGAACTCCGAATTCAGGTAAGTAACAGATAATTTACTTTCACATGCTTGCTTTGCATAAAGAATGCCTTACCCACCGCAATACTTTTCATCGCCTCAATTTCTTGGAGGGCTTTTTGGGCTTCGGCCTTGGCAGATTGGGCGCTTTCAAGTGCCGAGGCAAGCTCGGACTCTCGAGTCTTCGAGTCAAGCTCTAACCTCTCATGTTTTTTCACAAGAGCATCGAGCTCTTGCCGCACCTCCGCCACCTGCGCCTCTTGCTTCTCTCGCTCTGAGCGCTCCATGGCCGCATTATCTTTGGCCTTGGAAAGCGCTTCCTTTAGGGTTGCCACCTCGATTGTGGCCCCTGCAACATTCACGTTGGTCCTGTCATTATTTGCAACCAGGTATTTATATATACATTTACATAAGGTACTACATACCTTCTTTATCCTCGAGCTGCTTCTTGGCATGGCCGAGCTCGTTCTCGGACCGCTCGAGGCTCTGCTTCAATGCATCGACCTCCGCAGTCAGTGTGGTAGAGGTCAGCAGCGCAGCCTGCATTCCCATATTGACATATTTATGTTAGACTCCTGCGTATATCTTTTTTAGATCCTCAGTCCGGCTTTTCTTTCCGAACACCAAACTGAGCTTCAGGGGCTACTGTCTATGCGGTAACATTTTTATATGTTTTAAATACATATCTCAAAACCTGTTAGTAGGATAGTATAGGCTTCTTTCAGCCCGCTCTTGGTGGACTGAACCTTCCGAATCACCGCACTCATAACAGTGCGGTGCTCCTCGTCGATGGAGGCGCTGTTGAGCACCTCCAGCAAATTATCCGGCGCCTCCGATTGGACGGAGGCCGCCGGCATCGTAGGTGTGCCCTTCTTGTGAAGGCGCCGCCTACCGGACTCTAGAACTACTGATGGTTCCGGAGCGGTGTCCGGCCCAGGGCCGGACTTAGATCCCTCTAGGGCTTCATCCCCTTTGGGCCTAGAGTCTGGGAGGTTGCCTTGCGGTGCCTTCAGGACCACCTCCTCCTGGTTTAGTCCCTTTTGGGACTCCACCTCGGCGTCGTCCATAGGGCGAGGGGAGGAGGCCGTCAGGAGTGAAGCGCTATTCACATCTGACGAGTCCAGGGAGCCGCTCGACGAATCGCCGAGCTGAGCCTTGGGCGGGATGCATAATTAAATTCGGCATCAGAAGGTACTGTACAATAGAGGAACACCATAAGTTATTCTGGTATCCGGATACTTACGATTTTGCCAGGGGCTTGACCCCGGATGGCCATTCCTCTCTGCCGTCTTCGGTGTCGGAGGCGTAGTCCGGTAGAAGGGTCTTCCCCTTCTTGGACCCTCCGGCCTCCCCAGTTGGGGTGGCCTTCCTTTTCTTTCCTCCCCCCACTGAAGGGGAAGAGGCTTCTTCCTCCTCCTCGTCTTCAGAGGCGGAGGGCGCTTCGGGGTCGTCGGGCGATGAATCCGACACCACCAGGCGTCGGGAACTCTTTCGAGTCCCCGTGGCCTTCTTCTCCGGCACCACGTGAGGTGCCGGAACCAGCAGCTTCGTCAAGCGTGCGTCTGCTGGGCCTTCGGGCAAAGGGGCCAAACAGTTAAACTGTTCGGACGTCCTCTTCCAGTCCTGTCAAAGGAGCAGGAGTTTAGATCCTACATGGAGTCAAACTATGAAAATCAAGTGTCCTGTAAAGGATAAAAACAAGCTTACTTCGGTGGCTTGGCGCTTAACGCAGAATCCGTGATCCTCGGTGACGGGAGGGGAGACCTCAGAGCTCTTGAATAGCACCTTCCAGGCGTCCTCGTGCTTTGTGTCAAAGAGCCGGGACAAAGTCTGGTGTTGGGCCGGGTCGAACTCCCACAAGTTGAAGGCCCGTCGTTGACACAGGAGGATCCGGCGGAAGAGCATGACCTAGACTACATTGACAAGTTTAACCTTCTTGTTCACCAGGTCTCGGACGCAGGTTTGGAGTCCGGTCACCTCTTCCGGACTACCCCATAACAGGCCTGTCTCTTTCCAAGATGTGAGCCGTGTGGGGATGCCAGATCGGAATTCGGGGGCCGCTGCCATTCAGGGTCACGCGGCTCGGTGATGTAGAACCACCCCGACTGCCACCCTTTGATGGTCTCTACGAAGGCGCCCTCGAGCCATGTAACGTTGGCTATCTTGCCCACCATGGCGCCTCCGCACTCCGCTTGTCGGCCGCCCACAACCTTCGGCTTGACATTGAAGGTCTTTAGCCATAAGCCGAAGTGGGGCTGGATGCGGAGAAAGACCTCGCACACGACGATGAACGCCGATATGTTGAGGATGAAGTTCGGGGCTAGATCGTGGAAGTCCAGGCCTTAGTAGAACATGAGCCCCCGGACGAACGAGTGAAGAGGAAAGCCCAGTCCGCGGAGGAAATGGGGGAGAAATACGACCCTCTCATGGGGCCCAGGGGTGGGGATGAGTTGCCCCTCATCTGGAAGCCGGTGCGCGATGTCGTTAGACAAGTATCCGGCCTTCCTCAACTTTTTGATGTGCCCCTCCGTGACAGTGGAGGCCATCCATCTACCTCCCGCTCCGGACATGATTGGAGAAGGTTGAGGTGGGAAGTGCGGACTTGGGCACTTGAGCTCGAGTGCGCAGGAATGGATAAGCAAAGGAGGAAGAAGGCGTAAATGGAAAGGGTGGATCCTTATCCCCTTATATGGGTGGCCGAAACTATGAGCCCCCACCAGCCTAGTAAAACTCGCTTATCTCCCAAGCGCCGCGATTAATGGCGCGGTTGGGTTACCCACTCCCGTATTGATGAGAATCCTGGAATAAGGGGACACAATCTCTGCTTTGACAAGACGTACCAAAGAAACCGCCTCGCTAAACACACTGAGGTGGGACAGTAAAACGCTTCGAATAAAGGCTTGGCTGTGGCATGATGTGACGCTACGGAATACGTCAGTGGACTAGATTTGTACGATATTATTCTCTCTACGGTGGAATGTGGAAAATATTTTGCAGAGCCGGACACTATCCTTGTGTTCAACATCTTCTATGAAGTATTCGGAGGAGGAACCCGCCTTGCAATGCCGAAGACAATTTGTGCGCCGGACTCGTCGTCATTGAAGCCTGGTTCAGGGGCTACTGAGGGAGTCCTGGATTAGGGGGTGTCCGAATGGCCGGACTATGACCTTTGGCCGGACTCCCGGACTATGAAGATACAAGATTGAAGACTTCGTCCCGTGTCCGGATGGGACTTTCCTTGGCGTGGAAGGCAAGCTTGGCGATACGATATGTAGATCTCCTCCCATTATAACCGACTCTGTGTAACCCTAGCCCTCTCCGGTGTCTATATAAACCGGAGAGTTTTAGTC
The DNA here is from genome assembly GCF_018294505.1 of Triticum aestivum. NCBI lineage: Eukaryota > Viridiplantae > Streptophyta > Magnoliopsida > Poales > Poaceae > Triticum > Triticum aestivum. The sequence continues at coordinate 192,034,950 of NC_057813.1, forward strand.
CATAGGACGAACAACAATCATACCATAGGCTAGCTTCTAGGGTTTAGCCTCTCTGATCTCGTGGTAGATCAACTCTTGTACTACCCATATCATCAATATTAATCAATCAGGAGTAGGTGACGGTGTCCTGGACTAGGGGGTACTCACCATGTCATCTCCCGATCTGTTAGATTGGGCTGAGGACCCCCATGGCCGTATACTCATGGGCCAGTTCGGATAGCTGCCGAATACAAGGAAGAATCCACAAGACTTGGCGATCAAGACAAGGACTCCTCCCCCACCGGCGTATTCGGCTAGGACTTTTGTTATCCTAGGCCTCTGGTGCATTATATAAACCGAGGCCAGGCTAGTCGATAGATACAACAACAATCATACCATAGGCAAGCTTCTAGGGTTTAGCCTCTCTGATCTCGTGGTAGATCAACTCTTGTACTACACATATCATCAATATTAATCAAGCAGGAGTAGGGTTTTACCTCCATCGAGAGGGCCTGAACCTGGGTAAAAACACCGTGTCCCCTGTCTCCTGTTACCATCCGCCTAGACGCATAGTTCGGGACCCCCTACCCGAGATCCGCCGGTTTTGACACCGACATTGGTGCTTTCATTGAGAGTTCCGGAGTGTGTTCGGCAAAAGGTCGATGGCTCGCCTGCAGATCAACTGCGACTTCGACATCTTCGTCACCAGCTCGACTGGTCACCTTGGTTTGACCAAGGACTGCGCCCTACCTCCGATCGTCATGTTCGGATGAGGGCCTTCATCAACATCAGCTCCGATCTCTATCAAGATCATGGAGGAATCATCCAGGGAGTCCGGGGGCTCAACGTCAACATTGCCCTCAGGCGACCGTGCTGTTTTTCTGGACGACAAACTTGTATCCGCCGCCGCCGCCGCCTCCTCGAGTGTCGCCTAAACGATTACTTCGGTGGAATTATGCGGAATTAAGTCTACAACAACCCTGCAAAAATTTCGTCGAGTTCCGATGGAGGAATCTCCGACAATCTCCGTTATACCGGAGCCCTGTTGAATCTGGACAAGAATCCGGACGAGTTTAGAGCGTGGTATCCAGCATCTAGCTCGGATGTCCTTTGGAAGATCCAACCATTGATTTGCTGCGGAATTCCCATATTTGCCACCTGCCAAAAATTCAGCTCGATCCGACCGTCCAACTCCGGGAAACTTCCGAAGTGCATCACTTTTTGGATCTGTTTTCTACGCGAGAACAAATCCGACCCGAATTCATCTTCTTTATGAACGGGATCTCGGACATCCTTTTAGAAGGAAGTTTTCGTATGGGGTGTTGTGTTTTATTCTCAAACACATCCCAGTAGTATTAAAAGTATTCTTGCAATACGAACTTCACCGTCGAACCGGTGTTAAACCAACCCGACAACATCACTCCACAGCGGCCGACCTGCATTAGGCACGTCGTCGCTTTGTTGAGCCGAGCTCAATTTCTTCGTATCATCATCTCGGCCAGCCGAACAATAGTTTGGCATCGCGAAGGATAAATCGCCACCGACATCGCCGCCCCACGGATTACACGGAGCGGGCACACCGGCATCGTCGCACGGTCACTTCATCAAGCCAGCATTCATCACGTCACAAGCTACAACCTGCATCGGCATGACCGAACTGTTGCTTCATCGAGGCGGTGTCCATCACGCCGAACTACTTCAACACCTCAGCTAACACATCTCCTCACCGACCTGCTCCGTCTCCTCACCTGGAATGGGTGCTTCATCATCCCTTCATCAACCTACTCCGGACACTTCGGCGTCGCTGGCCGACCAGCTCCGTCACGTTAGCTGGACCGAGGGCTTTGCCTCGGCGAGCCAACCTTTGGCAGCATCGCCATGCCATTGCTTTATCACCCATCAGGCGATAGGTGTGCAGATCGAGTCCCAATTTTGGGAATCACCTTTCTTCGGATTGCTACAACAAATAAGCCAGGTGCTATTAATCCTAGTATTTTTTGCTTGTTTGGGTTCATTTTTCCAACGAATTATTACTCTGGTTTGTCCATCATATGTACGCAGGTCTATCAAATGGTGGCCACATTAATGAGGTCGCATGGTGGTTCGGTCAGTTTCCGTACATAGTTCGGCGAACACCGCATCCGGAACTCGAACCGACCTGTGAATTCAGGCCTTGCCATGCCCTTACCGCATCACGCTGCCGCCCTACATCGACATTGACTTCGGCGCCAGGCCATATTTCTTTTATTACTCACTTTGCATAAATTATTTGTTATGCAATGAATTTATTATTATTATTTTATTATTACTATTATCTTCGGTTTGCACTATTTTTTGTGCATAGGAAAATGATCCAGCCGGACTATATCCTTTGGCGTCACCTCGGCTGGACGGGGGGCTTCGTCAACACTTCATTACCCCATGCCGGGGACTTCGGCATAACCCTCCCGTCCTGCATTAACCGTGCTATGTCACCACTTCGGAGTGCCGAGCTCTTTGCTCTGCCACCTCGGGACCGGCTTGGGGGATGGAACCTTGTCACGCATCAAGCTCGGACCGCGTCATCAATACCGAACACATTAACCAGCTAAGTTTCCTTCATGCTCAAAGTTTTAAATTTTTAACTTGTGTTCGGCTTGACCAAGCATTGTACTTTTTTGGAAAAAAGTTGCTTGTAAAAATTTCCTTGTCCAAACTTTGTTTGTGACACATAAATTCAAATACCCAATTCATTTGGGGGCTTCCTTCATGAAGCTTTTCCTCTTGCATATGATTATACTTGTACGGCTTCGTTCCTTGTTCGTGTATTACGCCACAATATGCACCATATTGACTTAAGCGATTTGCAAGCTGGGTTGCCTCGCTCCTATGTTTACCCCTACGTTCCCGATTGTTCGGCTAGGGAGTAAAGGGAGCACCTCTGTGATTGTCACGATCGGGTCATCCGAGCCGGACCTCAGACTGGGTGAAGCTGAAAGCTAGCGCTCTTATCGTTTTCAATGATGGTCGGCACACAACGGAACTCATGAGTACAAAAAATCTATTGCACAAGTCTCATAATAACAATGAGCACCGAAGAAAGGTATCGGTGGGGGTACTATTTTCTTCGAAGATGCTTCTTACACTTCGCAGTAATATAGCATAAGTTCCCTGAGCGCGCTTTGTCTGTTACAGCCTTATGGCCTGATTGCCTGGTTATTGGAAACACCGTCGATATTCTCGACAGATGGAGTACATAACACTTTTCGGTCCTTGACCAAAGAGGGAGAAGCCGACGGTCGGTTAAGACGTGTTTAAAGTTCGGTTGAACATAGATATGATATAAGTACTTCGGTACATGCAATCATTCTTTTACCCAAGTCACTTGGGGGCTCTTAAATTTATATGAGCCATTTTATGATAAGTGTTCTTCTTCTTAATCGTTGCAAAGCTTTATTATTACTATTATTATCTATCACTCCTTTTTTCGAAATGAGCGTGTGGTCACTAGCCGGGGAGCCTAATTTCTCTCTCAAAGCCGCTAGAGTTTAGTTTTCTAAACTGGCCTAATGAGAAGTACTCCGCCCTCGGGATAGGAGGTTGAAGCCGTAGGCTGACCCGCTTGAAGTCTTGAGATAAGATGTATCATGTTAAAGCACGACAGAAGCACTTCTTTTGCTAAGGCCAATTTTCGGATTGGCACCGAGCACTTGATCTTGTTTGGACATCAAAAATCTACTGATGTTTTTTCTTGGTTTTCCAAGATTATTGCACTTTTAAACTATTTGTGTGTTTTCAGCACAAGTCTCGCAGTGCAACGCCGGACACCTTTAGAGATTCGGCAAAAACATTCTCGGATATTGCTATATATGCATCGGTTTCGAATTGTGTCTTCGGTCAATAGTTGGGTTGCCCGGCTCCTGTGCTTGCCTCCTATGTTCCGCTTTGTTCGGCTAGGTGTGCAAAGGGAGAACCACTACGGTTGTGCTTCCAGCTCACATGGTTAAGCACCTCAGTGGAGAAAGCCGAAAACTGACTAGCACAATAAGCGTAAACTGGTCAGTGATCCGATGACGGTGTTAAACGACGGGCCATTCATAACAATGGCCGAAGTGTTTATGGCTTGACCTTGACTGTCGCCGAACACTACCGGGGGCTATTAACTGGCCTCCCAAACTAAATCCTTGATATTTTGCTCTTACATTGGAGCCGAGGTTTCATGATCATGCTTAGCATGACAACCCAAAGAAAGGAACCGATAGCGGGACTATTTTCTTTGGAAGACATTTCTTTTGTTAAACAGTAATATAACATGTCTCTCCGCGTACCTTTGTTTATAAAACCGTATGGCCAGATTGCCTTGTTTGTTGTAAATCTTTGCCCTCATAAAGGCTTTATAAAGTAGGACAAACACTCCTTGGCTATTGGCCGAGGAGGTGGAAGCCGATGGTCGGTCAACAAAGTTTTGTACAATGCGGATCCAAGCATTAATGACGTAAAGTACTTGGATACATAAAGTCATTACACATAATTTGTGATTTTACTATGGATATTGATCCTTAATTCGGCCTCCCGTGCCCGCATTAAGGCTCGGGGGCTACTGGGCTTCAGGCTTATTATTTACAAATATTAAAGGGGCACATCAATCCCTTGATCTGGTGTTGCCACCCGACCAGTGTCTCGGGGGCTACTGCATTGCCTGTCCAAATGCAGAAAATTTTAAGTGCAATACAATTTTCGAGGAGATTTTGATCCTCAGGTTGGTCAGCCGCACCCAACCTGAGTCTCGAGGACTGAGCACGCCGCTTTTTGTGTCCTAAAGTATTCTGCTGAGCTAGGACTTGATCCTCAGGCCGATTTTGCAAATTAACCTGAGTCTCAGCGGTTACTGGGATCAGTGGTCTTATGTCATCCTTCAGGTGCATCTCGGGTTTTAGACCGATACACACCTTGAGGGCTACTGGCTATATATCTCGTCAGAGAATAAATTGCATCAATAAAAAACATTGACCAAAAATCAGCCCATGACCGAGGTGCTTAACCACCTCAGAAGCAGTTCGGCATATAGCTCGGGCGCTAGTGGCTGGCTCCATAGAGGGCATTTCCGGCATTAAGCTCGGCTAAACTCCTTCAAACTTCTTTGAACCAAGGTGATTTATGACACCTCGGATACGGTCCGGCGTTGGAGCTCAGATACATAGTCCGGCATTGGAGCTCGGATACAGTCCGGCGTTGGAGCTCGGATACATAGTCCGACGTTGGGGCTCGGATACATTCCGGCGTTAGAGCTGGGAAGCAGTCCTGCATTGGTGTTCGGCTGCAAAAGATACCTCGAATGCAGTGTGGCGTTGGAGCTCGGATGCAAGAGGATGCTGCCGCCCGGGAACAACTTCAAACCCGAGGTGTGGCATAAAAATAACAAGGCATTGATAAAGGCCGGAAACTTAAAGGGGCTCCTCAGATACCCGACGTGTAAACTCGTCGAATGCATTTCGGCGATCCTAAAGATCAAAGTTGAGAAGATTTGTTGAACCAGTTTTCAAGACCGACGACTGAAGATGAAGAACGGTTCGGAAGAATCGAGGAGCGTCCCTAACTTGAAGACCGGTTTAGGGGGCTACTGACGGTGTCCCGGACTAGGGGGTACTCACCACGTCATCTCCTGATCTGTTAGATTGGGCCGAGGACCCCCATGGCCGTATACTCATGGGCCAGTTCGGAGAACTGCCGAATACAAGGAAGAATCCACAAGACTTGGCGATCAAGACTAGGACTGCTCCCCCACCGGCGTATTCGGCTAGGACTCATGTTATCCTGGGCCTCTGGTGCATTATATAAACCGGGGCCAGGCTAGTCGATAGATACAACAACAATCATACCATAGGCTAGCTTCTAGGGTTTAGCCTCTCCGATCTCGTGGTAGATCAACTCTTGTACTACCCATATCATCAATATTAATCAAGCAGGAGTAGGGTTTTACCTCCATCTAGAGGGCCTGAACCTGGGTAAAAACACTGTGTCCCTTGTCTCCTGTTACCATCCGCCTAGACGCACAGTTCGGGACCCCCTACCCGAGATCCGCCGGTTTTGACACCGACAGTAGGGTTTTACCTCCATTGAGAGGGCCCGAACCTGGGTAAAAACATCGTGTCGCTTGTCTCCTGTTACCATCCGCCTAGACGCACAGTTCGGGACCCCCTACCCAAGATCCGCCGGTTTTGACACCGACACCTATGATACGTCGACACGTGGCACGGCCCAACAGAGGCCCATTCCTGTGAAAAGGCCGGCCCATTTGACTTGGTTAAAATGTGGCGGGCCGGCCCATGGAAAGCCTGTTAACGGCCTGTTCGCATATAGCCCATTTACAGCCCGCTAACCCAAGGCCCGTTACGCCCTATCCGAATTAGGCCCGGTAGCATCATCCGGGCCATCCAATATGATTCCATCCCGTTTTCACTTCTGGCCCATGTATGGCCCATGACGTCTTTCGGCCCATATAAGGCCCTATGTAACTCTTGGCCTATTAACGGCCTGTGGTGAAACTGGCTCGTAATGAACAGTGTATCACTTTACACCCACTAACGGCCCGTGGTGAAACTGGCCCGTAAGGAACAGTATATCACTTTATACCCATTAAGGGCCCGTTATTCAGTTGGGCCATTTCCAACAAATGTTATCTTTCGGCCTTCTCAGAGCCCATTTATTCTTGGGCTCATTTCCAGCATTCGTTTACTTACGGCCCGTTACTGTCATTTTCTGCTTGTGGGCCAAATTCAGCCCGTGGTTACATTGGCCCATTTGTGGTCCGTTAATACATTGGGCCGTTTTCATAGCGTCATCAAATACGGCCTATTAACGATGGCCCATTATGGTCATACGGCCCGTATAAGGCCCATTGATGATACGGCCCGTAGAAGGCCCATTGTTTCTACGGCCCGTAGAAGGCCTACTGTTTCTACGGCCTGTAGAAGGCCCACTGTTTCTACGGCCCGTAGGAGGCCCAGTGTCACTATAGTAAATATTAGCCCATGGTTATTGTGGCCTAGTTTTAAAAAGAATTGCACTGACTACAAGCAAACAAATAAACAAGACAACAAGGAAATAAATAAGCAAGCAACTTATGCTAGGCTATCACGGCTGTTACACATATTACATCCACTGGGCATCAAAGTTCGCCACCAGTGCAAATATAGGGAACAAAGCAGCATATCATATACATTGGTTGTCAAAGTTGGCGACCAGCGCAAATAAACGCCGCAGCAAAACAAATCCAGAACTGAAACCACTTCAGAAGATCTCAAGAAACAATATCCTGGGTACCCATAATGCTGGTAAGATGCTTAGCAAGCTTATTAACTTTCTCTTGTTTGGCGCTTAAATCCTCCAGCACTTGCTGTTGCACCAGAAAATATGCATCTGAATTCTGTAGGGACTTCCTCAGTCCTTCAGCTTCCTGTCGCAGCACATCTGATTGATGTCTTTCAACTTGAAGTTGAGACTCAAGAAGATGAACTGATTCAGGCAGCGAGTTCGAAGAGCTTGTGCCAGCAGTAGTGGCCAGTAACTCGAACACTACATCAAGACAGGACTTTTGGGTTCCCTCACTGTCGTTAAGATAGTTTTTATCAGCTTTCTTGGAGACCAACAGGGATGTCTCACTATCTTGAACCTTATCTGCATTACTTCATTTACCATTGGATAATGCGGTACTGTTCTCCAATATTTTGTCCGCATTCTAAAAGAGAAACAAGCAGACACATCACATGTTTACCATGTTGTATATGAAACTCATTTTGGTAAATGAGTTCAGTAGTAAAGTGGACAGGATAACAACATGAAACAAACATATATCTATGTGCCATGGTCACTTTATGGTCCATATCATTCTAGTTTTTGTTGCCAAATCAAGATAGAGACACAGTTCAAATAATATTTGTTCAAGACAAAGCAGAATAGACAGAATATAAGTGCGGGTAACTATAGAGCAATAACAACACTTGTAATGTGTATGACATGAGAACATAACTGTTTATTCAATTGAAACTGAAATCAACATAGAGCAGGTTACAACAGCAAACCAGTTAAAGAAACAGGTTTAAAACATACCTGTTGCGCCATTGGAGTTTCAATTCCATCCTTCAAATTTGAAAATAGTTGGTATGAGTAAATACAGTAATGCAAGAGCAAAGGAGTATGAACCATAGCTACAGAACCTGACCTGAGAACAAATCTTCTTCTCCTTTAAGCGTTGAGTTGGGATTCAGAGTGGTGGTCCTCGTGCTTTGGGCACTGCAGTTCCCTTACTAACCGCTCGTGTTTGGGTGCTCTGTGGTGCAGACGATGTTGTGTCAACTAGAGCTGGGTTACTATCTTCCGGGGTTGGGGTTAAAAGGGGTGTAGATGGTTCTCTCCAACTGGGTAGGGGTACAATCTGCGAGAGTCTGGGTTATGTGTGGTGGATCTGGTCCTTGGGCTAGTACAACCGTGGTTCTATCTGCATCAACTGGTAGCACTATCTTTTCTGAAGACCGTGTTGTTACTCCCTTAGATACTGCCATCACACTCTCCAATTCAAATGGCTGATAAACAAGAAAAGTAATTGAAAGTATAGACATTGTATGATATACAGGTGCAATGGATAGTGGGGAATAAAAGAGGGCATGAAATAATTCATATTTATGTTGTCTAACCAAACATGATAGCATGACACAATTTCACATATATGATGGCTAACTAAACAGGATAGCATGACACAATTTCACATTATGATGGCTAACTAAAAAAGATGGAAAGACATAGTTCAAAATATGAGATTATGTAAACAGGATGACATGACATAACTATATAATGTGTTTATTAACTAGGTTGGCATGCCATAATTCACATACATTCATGGATAGAATGCCATAATTCTAAATATGATGACTGTAAACAATAAACAGGATGAGATGATATAACTATATGATGTCTTTATTAAATGGGTTGCCATGCCATAATTCAGATAGATGATGTGTATGTACTATGTAAACATGATGGCATGATATAATTCAAATATATGATTTATATAGTAAGCAAGTAAGCAGATGGCAATCTATATATGATGTAAAAACTAAGCAATGAAAGACAACATGCATGACATGGGTAATATAACCCTGCCAAGTTTGAGCATACACCTCAGGGGGGAAATAGGACTGGTCATCAGTCTCTGAATCCTCCTCTGAGGAGCTCTCTGTAGCCAGCAAGATGTCTGCTTCAGCATGTAGCATTGTCTGCTCTAAATACCTTGTTTTCACTCCAGATACTTCCATCACCGCTTCAAATGGCTGATGCACAGGAAGAGTAGTTGAATATACAAACGTTGTCGACAAATGGAACACGTAATACAAAAAAATGATAGCATGATATAATTCACATACATGATGATTGGCTAAACAGCATGGCACCGGCGGAGCTACATGCAGGCAAAAGCATGCCGTGGCCTGCCCTGCCCAAAAGCCAAAAGGTAAATTACTATGCCCGGTGAGTGTGAGGCGTCATGCGTCAGCAGCCTGAACGCGTATGAGAGGCTGACTTTTCCTCATGAATATGTAGGAGGGACTTGTTCCCGTTACAGCCTAGTCTCGTTTACAGTGAGCATATATTAATATACCTAGTAGCATCCAAGTAGTATGGCTTAAGTTGTGATTTTTTTGTGTTCTCTTTTACGTTGGCCGGCCCAACTATTTGGTTGTAGCTCCGCCACTGCAGCATGGCATTGCATAATTCACATATATAATGCCTTTGCAACAAGATAGCATTGTATAATTCACATATATAATGTCTTGCAACAAGATGGCAATGCATAATTCACATATATGGTAATTAGACACTGAACAGGTGGCATTCACACAAAGCATGTCTAAACTAATCAAATGGCATAGCAATGCGAGACACCATACGCACGATATGAGCAACATAACCCTGCCAAGTTAGAGCATACACCTCGGGGGGGGGATAGGACTGGTCATCTGTCTCTGAATCCTCCTCTGAGGAGCTATCCGTAACCAGCGAGATATGCGCTACGTCAGATAGCATAGTCTGTTCAGAAGACCTTGTTTTCACTCCAGAATTTGCCATCACCGTGTCAAATGGCTGATGCACACGAAGAGCAGTTGAATGTACTAACATTGTTGACGAATGTAATATGTAATGAAAAAAAAGATGGCCTGATATAATTTACATATAAGATGACTGGCTAAGCAGGATGGCATTGCAAAATTCACATATATGATGCCTGGCTAAACAAGGTGGCGTTGCATAATTCACATAAATGATGAATAAACTAAACAGATGGAATTCACACAAAGGATGTCTAAACTAAGCAGTTGACATATTTGATGTATAAAGTAAGCAATGCAAGACACCATATGCATGATATAACCAACATGAGCATGCCAAGTTAGAGCGAAGACCTCAGGGGGTAAATAGGAGTTATCTTCTCCTTCTGAATCCCCCTCAGAACAGATATCTTCCTCTCGATTACAATCCGAAATGCGTGGAGGGGGGCTGCCTTTGCGCCTACCATGGAGTGACATCTGAATGAAATTATATTGCCACGCAAGGCTCGTCTCTTTTGCTCTACATGTTCAGTTCCATTGTTTACAATAACTGTCATGCATAGGAATAAAACATAGTGAGATTATGTAAGGAGTGCATGCAGAAATCCAAGTGATGGTAGCAACCTGTGGATAGACCCAAAACCAATAATAGCAGGCAGATAATGGCTTCAGTTAATAAATACAGATAATGGCTTCTTTACTATTTGTTTCCCACCCAACATGAAACTCATAGTAGACACCGGAGATTAACCAGATAGTAGATAGATACTATTGATAGCGGCCCCGATATGTACCCCACAACCATTTAAAAACTCAAGTTTGACCATTAGTTTGGAGCTGACTTAGAGTCTAATCGGTGAACAGGATGATAAAGTAGCATGTAATATTAAGCGATGCATAACGTAAGCAGACACGAAAGAGTGCGACCTCTCTTGCGGACCCGTGTAGTCCTCGAGGTCATCTGCTCGGTTGATGATGGTAATGCAGTTTTCATGGCTGCCAGTGGCAGGGAAGAAGATCTAAGGCGGCGAAAGACAGTCTGGAGGCCGGATCCCTGCTCTGTTGGACCCTTCTGTCGTTGGAGCAGCTGAGCTGGCGTGGACGACGGCGCAGCAGGACCGGGACAAACCACGCAAGGTTTTCTTTGACAAGTATCTGTAAGAGAAGTAATTCTGTAAGGGCTCATTTGAATTGGAGGATTCCAACAATACAGGGATAGGAAATAGACAGGAATAGGATATGAATGCACGTGCAAAACAGAGAATTTAAAAACACAGGATTTCTGCCAATCTGGGTGTTTGATTCACAACAATTGGAAGATCACAGGATGCAAAGAAGCATGGTGAGATTAAGTCAAACCACAAGAAAATGTACGGTTATAATGCTATTATGCTACTATCTCTTAGTCTTGTGCTTCATGAATAGGAATTTGAAAAGGAGGACAAGTGAAAATCAAAATTCCTATGTTTTTTCTTTCAAGGAGACACTAAAGGAACAAATCCGTGTGCTCAGTGGACAATATATATAACATGTAGAGTAAAAAAGAGATGCAACACATGTACAACCTCTTTGGCGAAGCCATGTCGATCTCAGCGTGATTGGGTTGGCTGGTGAGGATGCTCCGGCTGACTTTGCTATCGGAGGAGGGGAAGAAGATCTTAGGCGTCTGGAGATAGAGCCCGAGGTACTGCTCCGCTGTGATGGAGGGTTTCATCGTTGGAGCAGCTCGGTGAGTTGTACGACGCCGAGGCTGAAGCAGGACAAGAGAGACAACAAACAACGTTAACATGAGTGGAATTCTAATAGCATCTCCAATACATGACGTAAAATACATAACCACAAAGTGCTAGATGTAAAATACATCAGCCGCTCATCTCTGAACTTAACTATCGAAACTGAACTTAACTGTCGAAACTGAACCTAATTGTCGAAACTGAATTTTGCTGTCGAAACTGAACTTTGCTGTCAAAACTGAACGCACTAGCAAGGTGAGGCTACACGTCGGTCGACTGACTTTTTCATCTCTGGTCAGTCAATTTTGCAGCTGTTGGATACGAAATCAAGGGCCTGTGGTTCATCTTCAACCTCCACCCCCCTGAGCTGCCAGCCACCACCGGCCAAATAGCAGCCCCCCGCGCCCGCGACCGGCAGTGCGCCGCCCCGCCCGCCCCGAAAACACTCCCCACCGCCGGTCCGCCACCGCCCCGACCATCCCTCTAG
>NC_057813.1:192047589-192062112 GCF_018294505.1 Triticum aestivum
CACCGCCCCCATCCTGAACCCTAAGATAGATAGTGGGGTACCTCTCCGGTGAGCCCCCCTCCCCGCTGCGGCTGGTTCTTCCTTTACCCCGGCGAGCCCACCCCTTGGAAATCGACTGACCCAAAAGTCGATTCAGTCGACTGAAGTGTAGCCAAATCGGAGCCGCATCGCAAGCAAGAGCAAGAGCGAGAGCAGCAGCTCGAGCAAGAGCAATAGCAAGAGCAGACCAGGCAGGGGACCGAGAGCAAGAGCAGAGCAGCAGCGCGAGCGAGAGCTAAAGCAGCAGCAACTCCTACTCATGTGGACGTCGCCGCCGAGGGAGCGACGCTGTGGAGGAAGTGGCCGGCGACGCCGCCGTGGATGGAGCCACGCCGTGTCGGCTCGGGACCGAGCGCCGGCAGCACCGTGAGATCGAATCAAGAAGAAAATGCGGCGATTAGTGTACAACCTCTTTGGTGGCGCCGATTAGGCCGCAGCTTCATCCAAGGAAACGGTGACGATGATGCTCTTTCGGTGGTGCAAGTGAAGACGGTGGTGTGGGAATGGAGGTGGCGCGATAGACGAGGGGAACATCGGGGCAGCTCCTTGGAGGTGGAGGACGGGGTGGCTGAACCGGCGGGACGATGAGATCGACGATGGATCCTCATCCAGTATGGTGGATGAGGGACGTCGAGGTGTTGCTGTGGACGACATCGTCGGGGAAGAAGCTCCGGCTGGGTGGCGGACGGAGCAGGGTGTGGGGTTTCGTCGCGGGTTTTCGCGGCCTCGGTGTACGGATGGGTGGGCGGATGGGATGGCAGTGGGGAACCATGGCTTAGAGACGCGCTTGTCCGAAATGTGGGGTAAGTTACGAAAGTACCCCCCACCGATTTGAGGCGGTTCTTTCGGTTCAGGGGTACCATGGGCATTTCGCGTGTCGGGATTTCACAGGAGGTGGGAGTTTTCGCGCGCGTTGTAATTTCAGAATAGCAAGGCGCGGGTTGAGATGGAGGGAGTTGTCGGAGCACAACGAGACAAAGATATATCTTAAATATTTCGGGCTAACAAGGCGCGGGTTGAAATTTCCTGACAAGCCTAACGTGTACTGTACCAAATCAATGCACACTACAAATGTCATTCAAAACTTTGAATTCATGTTATGTTCAATTAAAATATTTCACTACGTGTATAATGCATGCAACCTACTACTCAAATGAACGTTTTAGTGCATTCCAAACGTATATACTACCGCTTCAATATGAACTAAATTTGAATAAGATCTACAGTAATGATTGTTGTGAAGTCAAAGCATTTGAATTTGTTTCTCTGTTTTAATAAGATCTACAATCATCATTACTGTCAAGTTAAACCATCGTTTGTGTATTATCTTCACGGCATACCACATGATCAGTATCGAGTTACATATGAACTATGTGTACTATATGAACTCGAACTAGATGTTTTGAATCCACTTTATTTTGATTTCAAATCACATTACATTTCTAGCTCTGGCTAGATCTTCATAATCTAAACCATGTCTCATATGTATAATGTGTTTATCACGTTATGTATGGTGCCCCGCCCCCTACGCCTACAAGTATTTAGATGTGAGTTGCAAACACCATACATTACCACAAATTCAAATAAAATGTGAGAATGTTCGATATATAGTATTGTTTAGATTGCTCGATATTTAGTTGTAAGCTGAAAACGCCGCACATTATCACAAATTCAAATAAAATGTGAGATTGTTTGATATATAGTATGGTTTAGATTGTTCGGCATTTAGCTATGAGTTGCAAACGCCATGCATTATCACATTATGGTATAACATGTGCACATCACGTGTATCACCGCTATACTCATGCATGCAATGTTTAAAACACTATGATCTCCTATTCAAATATATGAATCCGCTTTCATATCAAATTATGATCTTTGTTAGTCTCTTACACCCACACAGTCCTCTAACCTTTGTAGCTACCACTAACTTTCTCTCGTGCATGCACACGCCCTCCTCGCCCTCCCCCTCCCTCGGCATTCTATCCACCGGGCACATTCATTTTTTCCTTTAGGTCGTTCTCCCAGAGTCTCCACAACTCCTTTCTGACACACACCGATCGATAAACTTCTCCAGCGATGCCTGCCTATAGCATACACACACAGCTTCAATCTCCTCCTTTATGTGTCCTTGCCTCGTGTCTCTCATATGGTCAGACACACGTGTAAACTCTCACCCCTCTTTTAATCGATCTCACAACCGCACACTCCTCCCCCTATCCAGCTAGTAGTTGGGCCTCTTGCACCACCTCCTAGCTCCATTCTCTCTGTCTATCCGTCTCGCTGGGCCTTATTTGCCTCTAACAAATGGACGTACACCGACCGATCTCTCGCTATACATATATCCAGCTAGGTCCTTATAACTCGTTTTTACCCACACATCGATCGATCTACCTCATTAGTTGTGTCTCTCCCTTCCTCTGACAAACAACAATTGATCTACCGATCTAGTTAGGTTTGCTTACCAAACACATGGTCCCCCTTCATCATCCATGGATGCGTCCCGACAGATCTATCACGCACAGGCACACACAGAAACACATCCCCACTCTTATTGATAACATTGCGGTTCCACCCTCAGTTTGTCTAGTAGGCCTCTCCCAACATCTCCGAGAAGCAACTCCATCACCCATCCAGCACTCTACCCCTCTCCCTCCCTCTCCCTCCCTCTCTCTCTCCTCTCTCTCTCTGTCCCATCATATTTCCCGTCCTTCAGTTATGTATGGATGTCTACCGATCTCCCTCATGACATAGCTAGGTCTCTCCTTCTCAACACATATACGAGTCCTTCTACCTCTATAGTTAGGCCTCTGCCTACCCCTACCCCACCCCCTACCCCCCACACACACCGATACATCAAGCGCTCTATGTCTCCCTGCCACACACAAACTTGACATGTGCCCTCTAACGTTCCAGTAGGCTAGTCGCCCTATATCTTTGACTTGCACACACACATGCAATTTCGATGGCTCTCTTCATCGATCTCGCACCCACCCATACTTGATCCTCTCTTCGAATCTATCGATAGCTATGACCCCTCCCTCTCTCCTCGTGGATTACCCCTCTCCCTCCATTTCACACACATTGCATGCAAAATTTTGTTTGAGATGTCATTGACACATATTCCCACAAATAATTCATGAAATCAACCCCCCACCCCACCCCCACCCCCACCACAAAACAAAAAACACTCACGAATGCGGTTTGTATCTCTCATACACACCCACGTAGGTGGGGGACGTGCACGAAGAGAAGAGGTGCATGCACGGCGCACGTACTCCCATCTCTTTCCCAACCACACCCGTGCGGGTACACGGTGGAGCTCATTTCTGTACGAAAAAGGCAGCCCACATGGTAATTTGGCACGTGTACTGGTTGTCCACTTGGTGGAGGGAGGATTGTCTACCACGGGTGAACAAACAAATTGCGACTTGACGCGTTATGTTAAATTAAAAAAAAGAGGCAAACCATGTGGGGCCTACCTTAGAGGCAATGCTCTATACACTGGAGTACTTTTGATGTGTCCCATCAACTCGCAGAACGAGGAGAAGCTTGCTTAGTACGCCGTCTCCCCCGCCCACGAGCGCGGTGGCTCGCAGGATGAGGTGAAGCTTGCTCCTCCCTCGCCCATGCGCGCGGTGGCTCGTAGGACGAGGAGAAAAAATTACTACTCCCTCCGTTTACTACTCGTCCCTACTACCTTGGTTATAGAGATTATATCATATTGTTTGGAATATATATGTCCTTAGTAGATTTCAATATGAACTACTAGTACATACTCCAAACACTGATGTATATAGACGTATTTTAGAGTGTACATTCACTCATTTTGCTCCGTATGTAGTAGCACTCTCCCTCACCCCTCGACCCTCGCCCACGTGGTGGACGTGCAGCAATTCATTCGGTCTCATATAGCCAGAACGATATATACTGCACTACCATTATTGCTCGACTTCCCGAAGAGGCGAAGAGCCAATCGCAAGGTTAATATTTTGGAGATGCCAAGCGCAAGGTTATAGGAGAACGAGTAGTAGGTGCCGCGTCATTTATAAATAATTTTTTTTCTTCAGTGGCACGTACGCAATATGATAGGTTCATATGGAGAGAAAAGGAAACCGCTCCACTAAATACATAGTCAGACGAGCCAGCCTACACGGTTGCTTGCTGGGGTTGCTCTCTTCACACTCTCTCGCACAAAACGACCGTGGCCACATCTCTAACATCCCGGCGGATCACGTCCGCTTGGGGAAGGGGTGGATGCTTAGTGTAGATGCGGTGTCCGTCGCCGACGGCGAAAACCCGCTGTCGGCACGTCCCGATCAGGGGTCCCCGCCGTTCTCTCTCACAAAGCCGGTGAGGTTGCCTTCGTCCCTTGCTCACTGCCGCGACGTGGGCAGTTGCCGCCTCCCGCCGCCCTCCTCATGGTCGAGCTACGTCCCTCAGGTACAACTCCCTTTACAGCCGGCTTGCACCACTGCTCCAGCTGCCCACATCACTCCCTGTGGATATTTCTCTACTTCTTTGCCCCGCACATACCTGATACCTCTACTGCCTTCTACGTACTGTATTTGTGATGAGTTTTTGTCTCATCAACTAGTCCTAGTAATCTTATTCTAATCACGCTTCTTCAATTTCTTTGCCACAGGGATGCTCATCTCGATTTTGGTGAAACTGCACAAAATGATCCGATGGTCAAAAGGTTGCAAACTTCATTTATTAGGAAGCTCGAACGTTGCCAGCAAATTGAAGCCTGGTCAGGGTTCACGGTTCAAGGGCTAGGGACTACATGGATCGTTTTTTTCTTTAGCTGCCTCCGTTACAAAATTAGTGTCAACTTTAGTAGTAGTACAACTTTGTACTAAAGTTTGCACAAAGTTGAGACACTTATTTTGGAACGGAGGGAGTACATATTTGCTATGATCTGTCAATCATTGAGTTGCAATAGCATGCATGTTAGTCTCCTTTGTATTTGATGAAATGTAGCAACGGGCAACCTTGGACGCAAGATACATGTAACAGGAGCTGGAAGCTTCATAGCATTGTACAAATTTATCTCACTGATAAATTACAGTACGTACTAGTACTACACTAGTACTTCCTCCATTCCTAAATATAAGTCTTTGTAGAGATTTCACCATTAACCACATGCGGATGTATATAGATGCATTTTAAGTGTAGATTCATTCATTTTGTTCCGTATGTAGTTCACCTAGTGGAATCTCTACAAAGACTTATCTACTAGTAATAGCTAGCCCCCACTACTAGGAATTCTCTATCCTCTCCTTGAGCCACATCATCAAAATTGACGTAGCCGTTAGATGAAGTAAATCAGTCATAATAGCCGTCTGATCTAGACGTTGAGAGGCTCAGCACTAAGCCACATGCAAGCATGCAGAAATACCGTGGCACATGCATGTGAGTGGGTTTTAAATCACATCAACATGTCTACATGCAAGCATGCACCGATAGCATGCATGTAAGTGAGCTTTTAAGTCCCATTAACATGTCAAAAAGAAAAATATAATCCCATTATGCAGTAGGAGTTGGCTGATCTTTTTTACTTATGTGGGATGATCTAAATGATGATGGGAGTTTATTTAGTTTGGCTACCACATTTTTCATGCGGTTATAGATTTTTTTTAGTTCTATGAAATCGATAATTTTGCGCAGAGAGATATACCGCTGTTCCGCGGTAACGAGCGGGGACTCATCTAGTAATATTTAGGAACGGAGGGAGTACTATGTAAAGAGTTAGGTGTCGCACGGTGATAGTGTGAGGTGGGCCATGTAATCACTGAGCCTGCGTGTTTTCACTGCTCTTGCACTCCTCCGCTGTAAGAATGGAGAAAATTGTAATCTACTACCTCCTTTCGCCGAAAGCGTGGGACATCCAGCAGTCCTACCACCTTAGTAATAAAGACCAATGAGCCGTCAAATCACATAGACCCAGTAGTAAGTTGGACGGGCGAAGCAACCATCACTCTTGTGCCAGTGAGAGGTTGCGTCCGCTCTGCCCGGGCATGAATGCGACACCAATTCTTTGGAGCGGCACTTACCATTTCGGGCGGGAAGCACGCGCGGGCGGTGGAGGGGCTTTGGGTGGGCCAGGCTGGTCAGGAGCGGGCGTGGCAGCTGTCGGCATGTCCCTACCGGACACGCCCGGAAACGAGAGGATGCACCGACTCTCGCGGCTAAAATCGTATACTACACACCATATCTCTGTAGGAGTAGGTCGATCTGTCGCACTCTCTAACACACACATGTTGTTAAACACACACGCGCACACGCACGCACCTTGGTCCCGTTGTACCTTCTAACGTGACTTATTACACCTAGACGGAGGGAGTAGTAAGTATACGATATACGGTGGCACACTGACTTAAGTCGAATACAAGTGCCCAAAATTTGTGTGCATGTTATAATAAGGATTCACTTAAAATAGTATGTGAGCAAACAGAGGGATCAATTGGACAGTGTTCCCGAGCAGTAGCGAGATGTGTGAGGTAGTAAGATACACCGCTGGCGCTTTTAATTTTTCTTATTAATTTGTTTTTTTCACCCTCTAACTGGTGGGACCCAACGTACTACGTGGAGAGAGGTAAGGTGACTAAGGCTACATTGTTTCTGCACCACTGTGGATAGTCTTACCACCAAAGCCACATGACATGATTATGATTGAAATCCTAGTGACTCCCACACACACACACAAAAAAAACACGGCATGCCTGTCACACGAATGCAGGAATGTATAAAAGGTTATTTTCCTCTCGTTGAACATAATGGGAGGGTTGTGTAACTGGTTAGCCTGTTCGCTCATCAAACTTGAGGTCTCGGGTTCGATAACTACACTTGAGCATAATTTTTGCCAGGAGGATTCTTTGACTGTCAAAATGTTTTCTAGGGTTTGCATGCTTCACACTCTCTCTCCAGTATATATATACACGCTGGAGCCTCAGCGCTTGTAGTTGCTCTGTTCTCACTCTCTCGCCCTCTCCCGCTGGATCCTCAGCGCTTGTAGTTGCTCACTTCACACTCTCTTGCCCTCTCCAGATCTAAACAAGACTTCGTTGGCCTCTCTCTTCCCTCACTGCTGCTCAAAGAGCCGGCAGGATCCGTCCACCAGGAAGGGAAGGAGGCTTAACACTGTCGCCGTCGGCAAGGGAGGGAATCCAGTACCGGCGCTGTTGTTCACTTTCCACCCAGCAGCGGTGCGGGAGGGACTCCGACCCTTCTTCTTCGCCGCTGTCCCGTCGCCCACCGAACCACGCCGCAAGAATCTTAAGGTATTTTTTACTTACTCCACATGCATTGCTCTAGCTGCATGTATTCCATGAATCTAGGACGTGGTTCAAAGAGGAAAGGAGTGGGGGAAAGTAGTGGGAAAAGTTGTATATAGCATGAATCTAGGACGTGGTTCAAAGAGGAAATGAAGGGGGAAAGTTGTATAGCATGAATCTAGGACGTGGTTCAAAGAGGAAAGGAATGGGGGAAAGTAGTGGGGAAAGTTGTATCGCATAAATCTAGGACGTGGTTCAAAGAGGAAAGGAAGGGGCGAAAGTACTAGTTCAGAAAGGAAAGGAAGGGACAAGGCTATAGAGTTTGAGCAGGACTAGTTTGCTGCGCTCACATAGGGAAAGGTGTCTAAAGATAACAAAACTGGAACCAACACAAATATGCTCCTTGGTTGTTTGTTCTTTGTTGCAACAGACTGTGCATGACCACAGTACATCGGTAGATGCACATGGTGCTGGTGCGTCCACTGTCTCGTGCAACTCATTAGCTGTTGTTAATCTATGGCCTTGTTTGGTTAAAAACTCCCTAGTCCCTACCTGCTTGGTTCCAGGGACTAAACATGGACTAGAGGTTATTAAATGACATGATAAGATACCATGTTACCCCTAGTAATGAACTAATAGAAACAAGGTGCGATGCGTGGCAGGGGCAACTGTTGGAAAAAGTCCCAAAAAGACTCCCTCGGGGTCTTCTTTCTTTAGTCCCAAATGCCCACTTTTAGTCCCGAAAAGTCCCTCCTGTTTGGTTTAGATGTGACTGACACGGAGTTTTTTTAGTCCCTACACCAAAATGTCCCTGTAAACAAACACCCTCTAATAATGCCGCTGGAAAATTGATGCAATGCCACAGTTAAAAGCAAATTACATGTTTAACCAATTTTATTATTAATATAATCTCTATGTTAATATTAATTAATGCCACCGTTTGAGAAATGCTACTGTCTTGCTTTCTTTCCCATTTTGATAAGGTAGATGCTTCTATTTGTTGGCTTCTGTGTCATCCACCGTTATTGACCACTAATTGTTTCCTTTGCACCTCTGTGTAAACAGGGTTATCTACTTCACCTCGTTGCCATTGTGACCTTTTGTTGCACTACACAAAACACTTTTGTTTTAAGACTGTTTTGTGCAGTTCAACCAAAATGTCATACCGACAATGTTGCTTGATTGCTTGATCTTAGTGGAACTGCACAAGAGGAGATCTTACTTCCTATCCATTAAGGCGAATTTGGTTCAGATCTTCTTCTTATGAGTTGTTTGAATTCCGCATCATGAGAGGTCAGTACTAGCCTTCTTTCACATGATTCTGCAGTGTGCTTTCATATGTTGTGCTACTTGTACGATAATGTTGCTTGATTTTAGTGAACTGCACAAATGGAGACAAGACTTCCAATCTGTATGTGCACCGTAATATCCCATTGAGGTAAGATAAGGATATTTCACAACTGCTGGCCTGTATTTTGCCACTTTTATCAGAAAATTAAGTTTAGTACTATACTTGTGCTCCCTAATTGACATGCCAAATCTTACATTGAAGGCGAAGCTTGTTTGTTATTGAACCAAGTGATGAAGGGGAAGAACAAGCGGAAGAAAAACAAAAATCAACTCCCAGTGTTGTAATGAAGCACTGGAACTGTGATGACACAAGTAATGATATAGTTTTGCATCTTAATTTATTGCTATGGCTGGAACGAGCAATTGTTTTGCCATTGATTTGATGCCATACGTAATTATCTCTACTTGTGCAATCAGGGATCTTCTTTGAAGATACCATATATTTTAGTGGAACTGCACAAAAATTTATAGTAAGCATGGCCACCATAGTAGATAGCAACAGATGGTTCCGGAGAAGTGCTTCATCTGTATGCTCTACACAATCAGCCTCCTGACAAAGGTTGGTACTCGCCCACTAATTCATCCATATGATTGAGCTTTGTCATCTCTATTAGCATTGTGCTACTGTTTAGATACTGTCATGAAAAAGTGGTATTGTCCTTGAGAAGTGCTTCATCTGTGCTGTTTTAAATATTTCCTTTCCTTTTTTTTCGAGCAAATAGGGATGCTAGCATTTAGTTGTCCTCTTGTCTTTGCACAATAGGTTCATCTTCCTCTGAAGAAGAATATGGAGTACGTGAAGTGACTAGTTCCGATTACGCCAGGATGAAGAAGCACTGTCTATCTTCTCATCAGAAGGAGCAGTTGAAGGATGGTTACATTACTCCCCACAAGGCCAAACTAACTTCAGCTCAGAAGGACTGACAAATCTCCATTTTTTTGCTGTGATGCGCGAGTACAATGTTGTTCTAGGATTCTCATCAGAAGGAGCAGTTGAAGGATGGTTACATTACTCCCCACAAGACCAAACTAACTTCAGCTCAGAAGGACTGACAAATCTCCATTTTTTTGCTGTGATGCGCGAGTACAATGTTGTTCTAGGATTCTTTCTGGTGAGTTCCATTTTTCTAAAAGTGTGCTCTACATGGACCATGTAGGTGCCTATTTAAATTGTCAATTCATAGTACACTTTGCTTTATACTAATCACTTTTTTTGTATTTGTGCAAACAGGGGTGATCGGCTTGATTTCAATGGGAACTGCACAAAATTTTCATGAATACATTGAATCATGCATTTACACCACAAGAAAGGAGGTGCCGATAAGTTCAAGGCGTTGCAACATATAAGGGCGAAATCATACAAGCTACGCGTGAATTTGGTTGATTTTGGTGGAACTGCACAAAAAGAACAGTTGGTTTATTTAGCACGAGGTGCCATGTCAATGTCCGAACTAATGGCAAACCCTTCCCATTCCACAATTGTAGGCATTTGATATTTTGGAATGGGATAACCTTGTAAAAATTTTCTCATTGATTTTAAGACATGCGTTTGATATTTTCGAATGGGACGCCCTTGCTGTCAGCAGCGTCGATCAATTTTTTCTTTATTCTTTAGTTGTGAAGTAAATATTGCCTCTAACATGTGAGTCACTGAGATGCATAATCATTGATTGTTTTGAATGTTCTCTATGAATTGCCAGCCCTGTGTGTTTGATTGCAATGTACAGAAACACTAAAAAGCTGCTTAAACTCTTTGTACTCCTTCTGTTCCTTTTTACTTCGCACATTGTGAAAGTGCATACTTTTTTGTATAAGATTGGTCAAAGTAGAGATACTTTGACTGCAGACAATACTTGTATAGAAAGGACCGGAGGGAGTACATGTGAAACTGCTGCAAACGAGGTGATCACCCTGGGAATAATGCTAGTACGTATTGTTTTGCATGTTCATCCAATGCCAGTGATATAGGAATTCGAACTAATCGAAATAAATTCATTCATACACGGTCGGATTTCATATAAACATGCCAGATTTAATTACATTTCATACATTCTTCAACTAAAAAGGGGTGTTTGTGGCCGCATGCATCTCCCAGATGCAGAGGCCGGGGGTCATCCTCCTTTTCTAAAAAAAACTAAAAAGGGGTGCGCTGGAGGTATAATTAATTAACCGAAGCTACCCACCTGTGTCCCGCTGAGCCGAACATAAGCTTCAGTGACTTAACTGCAGGTGCAGTTGCATAACTGACATGTGGCCTGTTGGGCCCACGTGTCAGTCAGCCAACTGCACCAGCAGTTAAGTAGAAGCAGCGTTCTTCTCCAGCGCAGCTCTCCGACTCCACGTCGCCGCCAAGAAGCTAACCGACCGTCAATGGTCAACCCGCCTAGCTTGGCTTCAACCGGAGGGTAGCAGCGGTGGCCTTACTTGGACCCGAGCGGCGGCGACCTACCATGTTCTACTCTTCCTCGTTTTTTGTGTGGCGCGGCCTCGTTGGCAGCGGGGCGGGGCCTCGGCGGAGCCGGCGATGTCCTCTATCTCGTTGCCAACGGGCGGCGCCTCAGCGGAGCGGTGGAAATCCTCCCCCATGTTGCCGGCAGGGTGGGGCCTCTGCTGAGCTGGCGATGTCCTCTACCTCGTTGTTAGCGGGGCGGGGCCTCGGCGGAGCCGGCGGTGTCCTCTGCCTCGTTGTTGGTGCCGTGAGGCCTCGGCGGAGCCGGCGGTGTCCTCTGCCTCGTTGTTGGCGCCGCGGGGCATCGTCGACGCCAGCGGAGCGGGGACTCGTCAGAGCAGGCATTGTCCTCTGCCTCGTCCCCGGTCTCGCCAAACAGTGCCTCGCCCGCTTCATCGGCCTCTTTTCTAGCTTCTTTGTAGGCGGCCGCAGCCTCCACCACCCGCATGAGGTACCGTCAGCGCTCGAGGCGGCCCTTGTGGGCGGAGTGGTATGAGTCGAGCAGCGCCTCCCGCTCCGCCCGCTCCACGGTGATCTGCTCCTCTGCCTGCAGGTGCTCCTGGAGGAGATGGTGGTTGTAGGCGGCGTCGGCCTGCGCCTCCTGGAACTGCTCCTCACGCATCTGCCTCACCCTGTCCATATATTGGGCACAGGCCTCACCGATGGTCATGGTGCAATGCACCGGCGAGGATGGCGCAGAGGAGGGGGTTGGCGTCGGATCATCGACTACCATGTTCTCCATTGGGACGTCGTCATCCTCCGGCTGCCTGCTGGCCAGCCGGTCGGCAGCAATGGCTGCTATCTCCTTGTGGTCCGTCGTCCGCCCATCCCGAAGAGTGCTGGAGCGCGAGGAAGCCATGGTGGGCAGTAGTGGTGTGGACAGGAGAAAGGCAACGGATGCGGATGACTGCGGCTATGGCCAGCGCAACAGTTTATATAGCAATGGTGGGCGGGCAGAGGGACGGACGTGTGACGCCGGAGTAGCCGTCTCGGTAACTGCGTATCATGAATGTGTGCGGCTGATGGACAGACGGATGACACTTGTGTCGTTTGAAGGCGGAGCAATAGCCTGCACCAGGAAGCAGGGCGGCCGGCACTGACTGTTTCGGGCAAAAAGCACGCGCGGGCGAGGAGATCACTTTACTTGGATAGGATGACAATGGGGACCCACCTGGTCCATAGCCTCACGTATGCAAGTGCCGCCTTATTATATATATATATATAACTATAATTTATTTTGCTTCCTCCTGGTTTCCTGACATCACGGTCCTACACCATTGTCTACCTATGTACTCCCTCCTTTCCGGTTTATAGGGCTTATCTCAAAATTTTAGTTTTTCCATTTTATAAGGCTCAATTTGGTTGTTTTCCATCACATGTTCAGATTCCAAGGTGCATTAAATCATTGCATGCAAGTATTAAGAGAAAATTGACCAATGCATGTACTTTATGCATGCATGCATTGCAATTAATGCATTGATAAACATAATTTTTTGAGGATAACAAGAGCATTAATTAGGTGCCTTTGCAAAACTAGAAAACGTATTCCACCACTCGCCATCTACCTTGATTGGTGAGATTTTTGAATTGAGCATTATAAACCGGAAAGGAGGGAGTAGTCAATAAACGAGAGAATTGCACAAGAAGCGGCCGACAGCTGGGACCAAGCAGCTCGAGTAGTATTTGTGTTTTTGAGGTGTGAGCACTGGAAAGTTTTTCGATGTTTACCCCAGATATTAATTTTTCTCCTCTGAACAACAACGAAAACATCGCCTGCAGGTATTAACTGGGCGGGCTGTGGCCCGTCTAGCCCAGACCAGATATCCAGCCCAGATATTAATTTTTTTCAAGCTGAAAATGGCTAGCCCAGCTATACTTTTTTTTAGGAATACCCAGGCAAGGTCAAGTTGTTATTCTCCGCCCCGCTGGGCTGCAAATCTTACGTAGGAGGGATGCATTAGGCTTAACAAGAAAATGGGCTTTAAGAAATAATAAATGGGATGTAATTAAAAAAACTGGGTAGTAACTATAAAAAATGCACCAAACAGTGATTACTTTATAAAATATTATTTTTGGAATATTGAAAATTTTAATTTCATTAGTTGTTGCAAGCGGAATGTTTCGTTGGATTTTTACGCAATATAAATTTATATTGAAATTGTATTTAATCTAACTAAAATTTCGGGATAAAAATATTCGGATCCCATCAAAATGTGGGAAATTTTATTGATTTCTGTTTTGAATGGTTGGTTGAAATGGGCTGTACTTTTAACAAACTGTAAATGGGCTGTAGTAAATTCCATTAGAATTCAAAAATGGGCTACCCATTCTTACAAATCTCAAATGGGCTATAAGTTCTCTGCCACACACTTCTGGCCTTACAAAGTTGACGCGTCCCCTAAAAAAACAGAGTTGACAGGTATGCAAGGCTTTGTCAACTTATAGTCAACACACGGTTCTAGCAGCAGTGGCCGTTGGATGTCCACCCAACGGATGCCGTGCTTCTTCTTCAATCTCGGATATTCTAGCTTCACCCGCCCAAAAAATGATTCATCCCCTTAACATCTGGGGTGCACCGTTTCGGAAGCTGACCTGTGGGCCTACTAAGTTGACGTACCAAGGGCTTTGTGAACTTAGTCAATATAAACGATTCTAGCTGCAGTGACCATACGATGTCCATCCAACGGCCGTCGTGCTTCTTCAACCTCTGGTCTTCTTGCTCCAGCCGCCCAAAGCAGCGCCGGTCGTGCCGCCTGCTCCTGCCTCCCGTGGCCGGCTGTGCTGCCGCTGAGGCCTCACCGCCCCCTACTACTCCCACCGCTGGCCAGGCCATCCCTCCACTCACCCACTGACCCACACCCCTTGTTATTCTGCATCGACGACAGCGCAGCCGAACCAGTGAACCCTCATACTCCTCTCCGCGTGTGCATCCACTGCCGTGTCTTCCCCGGCTCCGCGTCGTCCCCTTCCTAGGCCTCGCCGTCGTCCACCGCCGTGGTGCTCTCAGCGCGGCGTGGTCAACATGGTCAAGGAGCGACTTCCATCGGACGTGGACTGTACGTGGAGAGGCTGACAGCTGGATCCACGGCAGCCGCAAGGAAGTGCCTCCTTATTACATGCAAAATAATTATTCCTCCACCTGACAGCGGGGACCCACCGGACGGGCCACCGTATTTTGCAAAAAATGATTCGCCCCCTGACTGCTGGGACCCACGAGCTACATCTTCGCACGCAAGGAAGTGCGTCCGAAAAAAAACGATTCGCCCCCTGGCTGCTGGGACCCACCAGCTACATCTTCACACGCAAGGTAGTGCGTCCGAAAAAAATGATTCGCCCCCCGACTGCTGGCACCCACCAGCTACACCTTCGCATGCAAGGAAGTGCGTCCGGGCAAAAAAAAACGATTCG